>NC_090178.1:19111712-19301712 GCF_024679245.1 Pseudorasbora parva | reverse complement strand
TGTGTGTGTGTGTGTGTGTAGCCTACTTTATGTTTTCAAGGTTTTATTGAATGCATTGCTCTTGTAGTCTTACTTTGGAATTTTAAGAGCAAGAAACATATATTGCATTGTTAAGGAATTCGTTTTTTCATTCAGATAATTAAATCAACATGTATAAATTGCTATTAGGCAATTAATGGGGAGATAATCGGTAATCGAATCGAATCGTAACCGAATCGGACAGGAAAAATTAATCGTTAGATTAACCGATGCATCGAAAAAAATAATCGCTAGATTAATCGTTTAAAAAATAATCGTTTATCCCAGCCCTAATATATATATATATATATATATATATATATATATATATATATATATATATATATATATATATATATATATATATATATATATATATATATATATATATATATATATATATATAAAACACACACACACACACACAATTAACAAAGATACACATTATAGGCCTACACAGTGCTTTAATTTCAGGAAGAATTCTAGTAATCAAATGTAAAATAATACTGCATAGTTTATCATATATATAGCCTAAATTAATGCTTATTAAAGCTGAAGTTATTCAATCGAGTGATTTTCTCTTTGCATTTGGTTGTTTAATTCGCAGTAATTCGTCAGCATGTTTATTTACACCACTGCCTCTTTAAGACAGATGTGCAGATCTATAGGCGACTTTGGCAGATGCACTACATTTTCTCCTGACTATATCCATAATAACTATGTTCATTTTAGACACAAATTGTGTTGTGTTTAAGAGACTCTCCAAGCCGGTCATTTTGACATAGATGTTTGTGTACATTTGATCTTTTCGACGGGAGTGTGAAACCGAAAGTGTAATTTGCTCGTCTCGTTGCGGGCTGTTTTAGAGCGCGCGCCGACTTGGGAACAATCTCTTGCGCATATTTTTGTGCTTTTAATCGCTCTTTTTATTATTAAACGCGTCCCACAACTTACCAACAGTGGCTAGACTATTTTACAACAATCACTGATCGTGCTGATTCTGTGTTACGTTTGAGTTTTAGGGAGAAATGACAGCGTTGCTGCAAAGGGAATTAAGTTGCGCTAGACATAAATATTATAATCATAGGAAGCCAAAATCTAAAATAAAATCAGACTATCACAGATCTAAAGTGTAACCAGGCTATATTTGAATTAGTTCTGTCCTCTGTCATCACTCATTGGGCTCTCTCTCTCTGTCTCTCTGTCTCTTTTCAAAAGTACCGACAGCAGAACCGATAACGTCCGAGTAAGTGATAGATATGAGCGTTACAGTACAGAGACCTCTGAATTCAAAACGTCACTTACAGTGCAGTTTTGATTTCTTCTTCTTTTTTTTCTTTTTCTTCTGTTTAATTCGGAAAAGGTCCTTCTCTTTCCTGTCCCTCCTGTCTTTATCCCTCTTTTTCGCTACAACAGAGAATGAAAAAAAAATATGACTACTGGTTTATGAATGTGAAACTGAGATGAGAAAAAAAAAAGCTCAGTAAACTCACCAAACAACTGACATTTATCCTCCAGTTTGAATTTCCGCTCTGTCTTTATGCAAAGCCCTGAAAACAAAAACATTCCTTAGATGAACAGGAAATGGAAAATAGGAAGAACTCCATACATCATCTTTAAAATCTGCGGAATTAGCTCACCATCAAGGTGCTTGTCCTTCTTGAGAATTTTGTCATGGAGGTTATCAAAGGTTGGAGGAGGCAGTGAGACCTCTGTACTGTCTGAACTGACAGAGGCAGAGGAACGTTTCTTCTTGCAGAACTTAGGAGGCCTCGCACAGCCAGCGCTGTCCATATGAAGCATAAAGCCCTGAGAGGACAGAGCTAGGAAACAAAACAAAAGAACACAACTCTCTGTAATTCAGTTTCATTGATTAACTGTAAATTTAATAGCCATTTGATCAAAATGATCCTGACAAATAACAAGTAATCTTACAAGAAGAAGTAGAGACGGTCCTGCGTCTCTTGTTATCTGGGATATCTGACAAGGTGCTTGTAGGCATGGAAGCAGAAGTGGCCCTGGTGCGACCAACCCTTTCTGGTGAGCAGACCTCGCTGTCCATTTCTTTCTCAGTGTTATGATAGTACTTCAGGTGATAGTCTAACAGCTTTGCTTTCCGGAATGCTTTAGAGCATCCAGGGACTTTACACTTGAATTTATTATGGTCCAGGTCTATTAGAGACTCATTGGGAGCAGTGGGGTCATCAGACTTCTTGCTGTTTATAACTGTGGATGAAGGAGAAAGTTTTATTTAAAATTTATAATTTTTAAACTGCAGAATCTAAATGAAGTGAGTGGAAGACAGGTGTTGATTCATACTTGGCTCTCTGGCATGTTTGTTGGCTTTAGGAGTCCTGGAAGGAACTTTCTGACTTGCAGCTGGACATAAAATGAGTAAACAAACTGTTTTTAAATGCCACAAAATCCAAGCAGCATTACCATTGCAGGATTTAAAAATCTACCGTTGACATTTTCTAAATATCCTGGTTAGTCGCTTTGCTGTTTACTATATCAACAAAACCTTTGTGCCCTTTAAAAGATGTATGGAGAAACATAATAAATAAAGGCAGTCAATGCTTTGGTTACATGGCCAACCTACTTGTCACTACAGAGGGGGAGCTCCCTTCAAGTGTTGTTTGGTTACTGGGTAACATGTCTGTCATCTTGTCCTTCTCAATGATTGGAGACTGAGCACCGCCAGTGGGAGGAGCTGTGGATGGACTTCCTGAAACTGGCTTTTGTGAAGAAGCTTCTGTTTTAACTGCAGTGCTGCTGTCTTCTTCTAAAGAGAGCATTTTAAAATGCAAGATTTAAACAGGTCAAGCATAAATACATTATTCTATTTTCATTTTTTTTTAAATTGCACATTCAAAAAAAGTGTGGGCCTATTAAAATGATCAAAAATGACAGTAAAGACATTTATAATGTGATAAGATGATAATTTTTTAACTTTGTATTCATGAAAGACTCCTGATAAAAATGTATCCGTTTCAAAAAAAATATTAAGCCACACAGCTGTTTTTGCTATTGATAATAATAAGAAATGTTTCTTAAAGGGGTACTTCAGTGCTGGGAAGATGAATCTGTATTTAAACTGAATAGTATTCATTAATGTAGTAGAAATGTGAAATAATTTTTGAATTTGGTGCTTTCTAGGCTGATAAAATTCTCCAGGGTTTCTACTGATAGAAAGCCATATGCTAATCGCTGAAGTAACCTTTTAAGCATCATTATCAGCATACTGTGACACTGAAGACTAGAATAATGGCTGCTGAAAATTCAGCTTTGCCATCCCAAAAATCAAATGTATTTGAAAATATATTAAAATAAAAAGAGTTGTTTTAAATGGCAATACTTTTTCACAATATTAATGTTTTTCTGTATATTTAATCAAAGAAATGCAGCCTTGGTGGTGAGCATGAAAGACTTTCCAAACAATTTTTTTATTTTTTTATCTAATCAATTGGAAACTTTTGAACAGTGCTTTTTAGTGCTTTATTATGCCATAAGCTCTGCACAGTTTGTGTCTCTCACCAGCTTTCTGAGAGCCATCTGGGGGAGGAGGGTGAGTGATAGAATCCCTCATGTGAGGAGAAGAGGGGTAAGCCTGGTCAGAACTTGTTGCTAGACGCTGAGACCGTCTCCTTCTCTGGGGGGAGTTGGGAGGGGCTATGCAGATACAGAAATGTATATTATCATCACATCTATACAATATGAAATTTCAAGTGTGTTATAACTGCTGACAGTTGAAATATATATAATGTCATATATAAAAACTACTGCTCTTAGGTTGACCCACCAGTGTGTGTGCTGTCTGGAAGGGTGTGTGTCGAACTGGATGAAGGACTTGGTTCAGGGGCTGCGGTTGTGTTCTGACTGCTAGCTGTGGACTCTCCCGAGTCGTGTTTAAGTCTTCTTGAGCGAGGCTTGCACAGGGATGGGCTGGAGTGTGATGCTTGGGTTCTTTGGGCACTGGCAGACTGGGATCTCGCTTCAGCTGGACTAGCCTCTGAACCTGACACTTTCTGCAGGGTGGAGAAGAAAACATCACACAGTGTGTGTACTAAAGTGATCATCACATTGATAAGAGTATGTCAGCTTACCTAACATACAGACATATTTATTACAGTATGTACCTGCTGTGATGTTACTGGAAGCTCTTTTGACTCTGCTTTGCATTCAGATTCAGTGTCAGCACATCCTTGATTAAAAACGAAAAGCACACATAAAAAGTAATCACTATGCACTGCTGCTGAATCAGTGTCATAGTTTATTTAGGAAACATAGAAGCCATGATTATAGCATTCACTTTTTTCTCTCAAAGCCAAGCAAAGCAAATACAGCAGAACAAACTGTAAGCGGTCAGTCAAATGGACTTAATTTGTGTGATATATTGGATGTCTTGATATGCACGCTTTCACTGACTTATACAGTCCAATTATCACTTCAATTGTATTTATATCTCCACCTTATAAAAGCTGTGTTACAGTGGCTATGTTAACATGTAGTAGAGTACAGCTGCTTTCAATCGCTTCAGTGTTTATCCAAGCACAGGGCTCCAGACTGTAGCCGAAAATATACTAGTGGCTGTGAATATTAAACTGCAAAATACTATTTAAACATGAATCCTACCAATTTTGCATCTTTGTGTGAATGAATGGTGCAGAAGCGCGGATTCATTTGCCATTTACCCAAGACACTCACCGTCTTTTTAGCCTCTGTCGTGTACCTCTATGAGGACACGAACACATAAAAATCTCCAGAGCCGATCTAAGAGTCACTTCATGAGCATTTACCGTTTCATTTCAGAAAACTGTCATATCATGAACACAGACACTCAAATGTCTTCATGGTAACCCATCAAAATAAAAGTTAGGTTTAACTGGAAGAAATTGAAAAATATATTAGGCTACTGTTGTACAGTAGATTTAAAGGGTTAGTTCTCCCAAAAATGAAATTGATGTCATTAATGACTCACCCTAATGTCGTTCCACACTCGTAAGACCTCCGTTCATCTTTGGAACACAGTTTAAGATATTTTATATATTAGTCCCAGAGGATATGCAGTCTATGCACACTTTACCGTCCATGTACAGGAAGGGAATAAAAACATCATCAAAGTAGTCCATATGTGACATCAGTTAGTTCATTAGAATCTCTTAAAGCATCCAAAATACATTTTGGTCCAAAAATAACAAAAACTACGACTTTATTTAGCATTGTCTTCTCTTCCGTGTTCCTCAAATAAAGATTCAAATGGTTCATGAATCAGTGAATCGATCAATGATTAGGATCGCCAATGTCCCGTGATTTCAGCAGTTTGACACGCAATCCAAACTGACAAACTTGCAAAATCACATGACATTGGTGATCAGTGAATCGATCAATGATTCGGATTCATGAACTGTTTGAATCTTTATTTGAGGATTAAAAACAAACGCGGAAGAGAAGACAATGCTCAATAAAGTCAGAGTGTTTGACCAAAATGAATTTTCGATGCTTCAAGTGATTCTAATTAACCCACTGATGTCACATATTAATAAAATGGTCCTGTCATACTTTGATGATGTTTTTATTCCCTTTCTGGACATGGACAGTAAAGTGTGCATAGACTGCATATGCTCTGGGACTAAAATATAAAATATCTTAAACTGTGTTCTGAAGATGAACGGAGGTCTTACGGGTGTGGAACGACATAAGGGTGAGTAATTAATGACATAAATTTCATTTTTGGGTGAACTAACCCTTTAACTAAATCTCATTGTAATAATAACAATAATAATCATCATCATCATTATTATTATTATTATTATTAGGGGTGCCTAGAGGGTTGCTTCATTTTTACTTGATCTTTTTTTTATAAACAATGTTTACTTTTAAACAGTAGGTTGCCTTTAAATGTTTATATGTATTATTTACTTATAATTGGTCATAATTATATAATCAAATAACAAACTTTTATATACTTATATTTAATTTAATATTTTTTAAATAGTTAAATTAAACAAAAAAAACATTTTGCTGTAGTACAGAAATTGGTACAAAAAAACAAAATATTTATGGTATTGGTGCAGACAACCGGAATTTCGGTATCATGACATCCCTACCACAGAAAATTGGGAAACTGTATATTCGTGCAGTGTGCGCATGTCAAAAAATCTATTCTAATTAGAAGCTTCACTTTATTTATTGTTCAATAAACACTGAGTTAATCAATTTGAATCAATTAATTCCAATTTAAACAAAATGCGTTCATGTAAACATAGCCAATGAGGAATGATAGCTCAAAATGTAGATCTGAATCCAGGTGCAAGGTATTTGAAATGAAATACATACACCTCTCATGCCTTTGCTCAAGTGCAATCGATTACCCTTTGCACACATGCCATAGGTTGCCGACCACTGCTCTATAGGGTTGACTGCCTTTCTAGACATTACCTATAAACTATTTTGTGCCAGAAACTCTAGAAACTAAGCCTTGTTGTGGGTAGTTACTCTCTGCTAATGTTTACCTGCCCCTTTGCTGAGACGAGTCCTTTTACTGCTACTCAAGTTGCCTTGTCTTTTGCTCCTCCTCTTTGCTGTTGCTGATTCAAGCTCCTCAACAGCCGGTTTAACGTCCTCCTCAACAGCCGGTTTAACGTCCTCCTCAACAGCCGGTTTAATGTCCTCCACAACAGCTGGCTTACTGTCCTCTTCAACAGCCGGCTTACTGTCCTCCTCTTCTGAGTCTTGATGTGCTATGTAAAGCAGGAAACAGGCTTATGGTTAGCTGCTCAAAATGACTGAAGCACTGATTTAGGATCAGGCTCCAAACAAATAAAAAAAGGTTTAGGAAAAATATGTAACTGAACGCAGATCAGGAGGCAAGAACTCCACTATAAAATGTCTAGAAACTGCAATTCATTAGGCAAGAAGTCCTAACAAATCACATACCAAGTTTCTCTGATTCGCTCTCATCATCATCGTCGTCATCATCGTCGTCGTCGTCGTCATCATCATCATCATCAAACTCTTCATCCGATCGTCGTTCTCTCCTGTCCTCTCGGTCCTTGTTGCTGTTGGCGCTGGTACGTGGTCTGTTCCCTCCTTTATTCTTGGCTGCAGCTGAGGCAGCCTTCACCAGAGCGATCCAGTCCTGCTTGAACACAAACCAATACACTATCAGTCACATCTGACATTGACTGGTCATAAATACACCTCTTGCCATCGCTAACATCAAAAAAGAAGCTTTTAAAGCTATTAATAATGTAGTAAAAATAACTGTGAATTGGCATCCCTGGGAAGCATTTTACATTCTGAAAGAGAGGAAGAGGTCAAGGAGAATACTATTGAGGGCCAAATTGAAATATACAATCAACTATAAAGCATGCTTAGAATTTATTGTCATACAAGGTCATACAACATTTATCTAGCAGGGTAGCAAAGGCATCAATTAAACTTCAGTAGAACCTGTTTGTTAATTAAACAGAACTGATGAGGGCTCTCTGTGAAATCACTTTATTAAACTTACTTGTCCTTTTGCATCTTCTGGCATGGACTTGATGTGGATTCTTTTCACACATCGAATGACTCCATCATAAAACTGTACAGTGTAAGTGCCTTAAGTACGAAACAAATAACAGCAAATCAGTGCCACTATACATCTTCCGTTATTGTGTAACATTACTGTGTCAAGGCATTCAGTTAAATCCTATGCTTTCTAAAATAGCATTTGAGAACACTTTTCCATTTTGGAAACACTGAACCAAACAATGCTAGTTTCATTTTAATTTATGTATAAATTAAATACCTTTTACAATACCTTTTTGTATTGTATGATGACAGAAGAAACTGTACGTTTCACCCATGTAAAGATGACCTCACCTTCCTTGTTGATACTTTCAATCTTGGCAGGGTAGTAGCGGCAATCTGTCCATCGGGCAAGCACCTCCTCACCATCTCTCAATTCCTAAAAAAGAAATAAAAGCAGAATAGACATGCAATTAATTGCAGTCAACACAACCAAGATAAATTAAACCAACCTGTATTGAAGATATGGGATGTGCTGTGACCATAAAAGTGAATGGTTAGAGCAGAACAAACTGTGATGGACACAGAAAAACTTTCTTTCAGGTAGTACCTGGCAAGCTGATTACAGTAGTTAAGCAACCACATAGATACTAGTTAAAAATTAAATTCAAAAACCACAGAAGTTTCAATTTTATTTAAAGATTCTTAATTATAATTCTAGCTCTAATATTTATTTGATGTCTATACATCAAAAAGGAAAGTGTTCTCTAAATTACACCATTCAAGAGTTTGGGGTAAGTGATTACAAAAATAAATGTGTTATTTTCTATTCATTTAACTTTCTTTTCATCAAATAATCTTAAGGGTTCCCACAGATATATTATGACATGTAATGGTTTTCAACATAAAAATAAGAAATTCTTCTTGAGCACAGAATCGGGATATTAGAAATATTACCGAACAATCACGTGACACTGAAGACTGGAGTAATGGCTGCTAAAAAATTCTGACAGGAATCATTTACATTTGAAAATATATTAAAATAGAAAACAGATATTTTAATTGGTAATACTGTTTCAAGGTATTATTGTTTTTACAATATTTTAATCACATAAATGCAGTCTCGGTCAACATAAGAGACTTAACAAAACTTTACAAAATCTTACCAACCCCAAACATTTGAAGGCTAATGCAAGTGTAACAACACCTCTTTAAATATAAATCTCAAAGGCCTGTTAATTTTTTTTAATTGATGATTGTTTGTGGCCCAACAAAGTATTAAAGATTCTGGTTATGTAGATGGAGGAAAAACCCAAACAATGATGGGACAAGCAGTTGAGAGAGCCAGATCAAGGTAGATGGGCAATTGAGGTATGTACTTGTCTCTGCTGAGGTAAGTCTTTTTGGTCCTCTGTGCTCTCTGTACTTCCAGGAAGCTCACGAAGGCGAGATGCTCTCATCTCGCTGAGTCTCTCCTGGCAGAAATGTTTGTAAGACAAGAATTAATCAATCACTCATCTCATTAACAAATGAGTGGCTGAAAACTTCAATAATGTTTAGTTTAGAAGGTGAAAAACTTAATTCGGCACTATACATATATACTCTAACAGCCCACAAAAGACCCTGCATTTTCTCATGCTTGCCAAGTCATCCTAGACAGCTCAGACCATAAACATATCTGACAAGAGGAAGTACTTCAAACATACAGACACCTCCTCTTCTTTGAGACCCTCTTTGCGGAGTGCAGGTCTCTCTAAAGGCCGAAGTCTGCTGCTGTCCCAGAGAATCCATTCGTCGTACCTATGGCTCCAACGGTCAAAATGCACAAGCATCTTTCCCTCGTCATAATCAATCTTCTCGATACGTGAAGGGTACCTGTGAAGAAAGCATTAAACAGAGATCATTGATAGGTATAGCTTGAAAAACAACAAAGCACTGAACACACTTAAAACTTTAATAACGGCCCATTCAAGAAATCTAAACATGAAAACAAACAGTCCTTAATGATTTTTTTTTTACTTGTATTCGTTTTAAACTAGACAAAAATATGAATCAAGTGGGTATGTAAAAACTGTAACTGCTCTTACACAAGGGTTTTTAAAGTTTAAGATGCCCCATCCTAATGTAGTTTCTTGTATAAAGACCTAGTTTATATTGTTAAATATTTATACTATAAATGTGTCAAAATATTATTTGGAAAATATTTAGTTACTATTCATTTGAATTTTAGAGCTTTTTTCCCCACTTGCTTTCACATTTGAATTATTATTTGATTTATTTTAGCCACCTTCCCAGACCCCAGTTTAAAAAGCACTGTTATAACAAACAATATGCTAGCAGCAGTTATTTTATCACACTTTTAAATGGACCTTCAAAAATAATTTGTACCATTTTTGCAGGTAGTCCTGGGCCTCAACCCTAGCGCCAACCTCAAAAGTGATCCCTGGTCGATTTGGAGGTTTCTTGCTCATTTTGAGTGTACTCTTACCAGGTCTTCCTCAAGACACAAATGCTCTTTCGTCCTGTGGACGGACCTAAAAATGCAAAGAAATGATCTATGAGTCTATAAATCAACAGAACTATCTTGAATGCACAAATGACAGACATATTCCTTACATTGACTTTCAATCAAAAAAGCCAAATCTTTCATTCCTATATCATGCATTACATTTGCATGGGTAGTATTTGTTGATGTACCAATAAACATGCACGGTTTCATTTAAGCTGGCAAAATATGTTCAACTATTTTACCAGCTTGCAAGATGTAGCCTAGACCAGGCCTTTGATCACCCTTCTGTATTCTGGTACACTCATATCAGGGATATTTCCCAAACGTTTGCACACTTAACGTGTCCCGTAATAGCATCACATGCAAACAAAAGAAATCAACCAAATATAAGTTTTTAAAGCTGGACAGTAGCTAACTGAGCTATCCAGCTACTATACCATACTACACTTGTGACAACCTGGCGCACAAACTAAATCACTATGTAAATAAAAATGGTTACCCTTTACAGAAAACGGAACTATCTAAAATACATTGATACAAATTTTAGAGTGAAAACAAAAATCGAATCAAATAAGAGGGTAACTGACTCTTTTAGCTGGATTATCATAGCTCGCTAATGCTAGGTATTGGCTAACGAGCTTCTCACATTTTCTGCAGCCTGGATACAATTGTCAAGTTTTTCTTTAAAGAACTACAAAACCCGTGAGCATAAAAAATACACCTCAATAATTTAAAGACGAAACTTCAAGCAAAACCTCTCATTGTCCAGTTAGCACAGCAGAACTAGCCAAGCAGCTAATGCTGTACCAGCTGACTAGCTAAACCGTTCCGAAGGGATAAAACTATGTGCAAAAAAAGAGAAAAAAAATGACAGGCCAGGTTTTATCTTTGTTAAACCGACTCGAAGATTGACAGTTGCTTTCTGACGTCCGCTATACGCGTGACATGTAGATTTACCTTTGCAAATTCATTGAGAGAATAGCAATTAATTCCTATAGTGTATTGTGATCATTCAAGCTCAGTTACTTTTACCCAAACTGAACGTGTGCGCGCACGCACGCGACGCACAAAATGCCCGAAGGCACGCGCACCGCAGACTGACACGTGACCGACATTCAGACGCATTGTTTTGTTTGTTTTATATTAAAAGAGACAGGCTTTAAATCGACCACCTCAAATGTTGTTTTGTTTTGCTGTGAGACTGTTCCAATTAGTTTGAATCAAAATATTCACATGAATTAAAAGGGAACATTAGGCCTATTTAAAATCTGAATTTTGGCTAACATCAACTGGTCTACAGTGAGTCGAAATTGTCTAATTTTATTTCTCTGGTAGATAGGAATTTATGACATTATGCTGCATATCAAACGTTTTTGTGTCTATTTTTTTTGTAGATTTGTGTAGGCTATAAGATATTGGTGGAAAGATTAAATTATATCTATTTCCCTTAATAACACAATGACTATTGTTTCATCATCATCATCATCATCATCATCATCATCATCATCATCATCATCATCATCATCATCATCATCCTGCACATTCTGAACTTATCTAAATAAGTTTATTAGTAAATGCAGTAGCCTAAATGCATTCTTAACCTTGTCAAAAAAGTCCTATTAGAATTTCAATATATCTTATTGAATATCTTATTGGATTCTTAAAATCCTATTGGACATTCTGATTTATTTTTAAGGAATTAAACTTTGTCCTGTGTTTTTTTTTTATTGTTACTTTTTATATGAATTAATTGCTTTTTAGAGTAGCCTAACTTAACTTTTTTAGAGTGACATTTTTTATGTGTATGTGTGTGTGTGTGTGTGAGAGAGAGAGAGAGAGAGAGAGAGAGAGAGAGAGAGAGAGAGAGAGAGAGAGAGAGAGAGAGAGAGAGAGAGAGAGAGAGAGAGAGAGAGAGAGAGAGAGAGAGAGAGAGAGAGAGAGACCCAATTTATCCTACAGGAAATTTATGTATTTGTTATTATAAGACAATTTCCACAGAATCCTATAGGAATCAGATAAGACAAGACAAGATGAGACATAACTATCCTATAAGACAATTCCTAACGGAATCCTATTGGGACAGTTTCAGAATATGATCGAAATTCTAAATAGAATCCTATACAGGTTTCTTATTGGAATCCTTTAGGATTTTTTAACAAGGGTAAAGGTGCATCTCTCCCCATCCCTTTATATATTGAAATGTTGTTTGCCTTCTTACAAACAATTAGTCATAAATATTAGTCTTTGTATAATTTCTAATTTGTTTATTGTCTGAAAGATTGTTTGTGTGTTATTGTGTATTCTGTTTGTTAAAATTGCAATAAAAAATGCAACATCATAAATAAATTGAGGGACACATGAACATCTGTCGCCATCTGCAGCTCAGCTGCTTTATTTACCAATAGAAAAAGAAAAATCATGATGATGTTATAAGTTTGATTTCAAAACTTGAAAATATATTGTTAATTATGTCCATTATAAAATTCCAAAAATGCAGGCTACAATACATTGAATAATAATAATATTTATCATATTGATAGCAAACTGTAGGTGAAACTCTTTTCATTCAACCCATTTACACTCATGTTGCAAATGATTTTACATTGTGAATTTAATTTTTCATCATCCGTCTAGATCCAATATGGCAGTTATTAAAAAATACATTGTAGTTTGCTCCTCCAGCAGAAACGAAATCAGACACGGTCTTCTTTCCCTGAAAATTCTTTTGTTTTTTAAACTGTAAAAAAAAAAAAAAAAAAAAAAAAAAAAAAAAAAAAAAAAACTTAGGCAAAAACCAAAATTATTGAGGTATTAAATACATGCATGTCATTGGTATCTTATTTCTAAAAAACATAAACTTTAATAGATTTTAAAGGATGTTTATGTACACATAAATACAACAAACTCTTTGCAATCCGTTGCACTCATATCAGAGTTGCAGAAACTGAGAATTACTTGCCTTCCAGTTATTGCTCATATGATGTGCGTCCACAACAACAGTCTCGGATGAGATGCCAAAGCCTTTTCCTTTATGGATCAGCCATTTAGTGCCATCTTCTAGAGTGACTCTAAAAGCAGGACCAAGCAAAAGTCATGCAAATGTAAGATATTGAGCCTTTTGTTTCCCATGATGCATGTATTATAAAATACAACTATTTATTATATCCTAAGTTAACCTGACTCCCGAGTGGCTTAATGGACAGAGTTGGAAAGACATCCCCTTCAGAGGTCTGGTTAACAGTTCCGCCTTGAAGACTTTAGAGTTGTAAAGTTTCCTCAGATCAGACTTGGAAAGGTCATAACTGTAAGAGTTTTCTTTCCCTGAAGATTCAATGTGATGGAAAATAGATAATTTCCGTAAATGTACACCATAATCAATAATCTTTCTTGATGGTTATTTAAATTAAATACAATTTGAATATAGAGAAGATGCAGACAGTATTGTGAAAGTAATGTTAAGCGAAAAATAAACAAAATTTGTAAATGTACCATTGCCCGATGAGGATTCAGCCACTATAGCCAACAAGGCCACGAAGAGCAGACTCAGTGTCGTCTTGAAGGACATCACGGTTCACAACGAACTGGAGCTTGAATAAAAAAAATTGTTACCAGCGCAGTTTTTATATTTTTTTACCCTGTTATCCTCCGCCTTTTCCAATCTTTTCTAAACAAACATGGCTTGCCCATTCAGAGCAGGACTGCACAATTTAAAAAAGGTTTGAAAGGTTATTGGTTTTAGCGCTGTGCTTTTTTTATTATTCTGAAGCTCCACCAGAGGTCATGTTGTTCCCTGAAAAATGGAAAGAGGGAAAAGCCAGAATTGCACAACATAACAGATTTGGCATTAATTCAAAATAAAATTAAGGTGTAAATTAAAATGTTAGCTACAGCCATGGCCAGCGACATTGGCAGTGACAAAAGTAGGTTTGCAAAGTTTGCTGCTTCAGTTGCTGTGGTGGTGATTCATTGTTTCTAGTGAAGGGGGTCGTGGGCCGACACCCTTGCCTCTTCATCATGTGGCTCTTATCCTTTGAATGATTTTTTAAAACCTCATGAATTAAATAATCAGTTATTATCTTTTCAAAATAATGAATTATTGACAATCCATTTTATGTGAACATTAATACATTTAACTATTATTTAATATGATTTAGATTCTATGTCTGCTGTATGGTGTCTAATTTGCTTTCAAGAGACGGTCTGACAAAGACAGTCTGACCGAGATAGCCTGACCTCTATATCTGGGTCCTTGGAGAGAAAGTTAGAACTTTCAAGAGGTGAATCCTGCCTGTTGTTAGTAACCCCAGGACAGGAAGGGGTGGGGGGATTTGAGTTGTGATTTCTTCCCTTTTATATAATGTGATTTTTCCCATTGATAGAAGTGTGTTTTTGTCTTTATATTGCTTTATAGAATGAGGTAGATGGCATTAGTGATACTTTTCTTTCTGGAGATTGGTTTGTCATGTGGTGTTGATATTTTGTTCTGTTGATAAGCTCATAGGACGCACCAACCTTGGAGGAGAGATATGCCCTAGAGTCTTGTGTGTGTGTGTGTTACATGTTCTGTGCAGGTCTTCCGACTGGATTGGACCGCTTTTTCTCACACCCTCTTGGCGTCTTTCTAGGACTCCCCTGAAGTGAACACTACACCAATCTTGGGATTGTCTGATGTATACATCCTGATTAACAACAACAACAACATCTCCTATCTATTCTCGCGTGACACATTGTTTAGTCTTAATCCACATGTCCTTAATGATGGAAATCATGCCCTTGAAATGGGTATAATTTGTGTAAATTTTCTGTGTACGGTAGAGTCTGGCCTGCCACCGCCCTGAGAGACTCTGAAGCTGACTCTACCGATGAAACTGCAAACTATTCTTCAGTAAAATTCTCTCTGATGATGATTGAACATCCTGACTCCTGGTCTTCATTTTGCATATCTGGTCTCTGGGTCTTAAACTGTTAACCCCTAACACTAGATTATTGTGAAGAGTGATCAGATTTAAATAGCTAAACAAATTTACTTCATCACAAAAAAAGTTTTTGGCCCTGGCACAAAATGACCAGCTAACATAATTTCACTAATCATATCATCAGCACATGAGAAAGTGTAAACAAATACTAGTCAGGTAAAAACCCTCAATGATTCTAAAAGAATTATAAGAATGATCGCTATTAAAGGAGGGAAGAAGAGCTTCCAAGCATTTTGTTCTTGCGTTAGCAATGGTTACCTCCAAAGAAAGACGTACAGCCATCATCATTTTGCATCAACATGTCCTGTTGATGCAAAATTGCTGTAAAGAATATTGTTCCTAAAAGAAGCATTTACCAGATAATCAAGATCAAGGAGAGTGTCCAGCAAGTGCCAGGACTGTCTCCTCCTGTGGAAGAGCTTGCTCACTATTGGCAGCAGGTGCATGTGAGTGCATCTGCAAACATGCCATTTGGACAACGGCCTGGGGTTGGTTGCATAAACTGCTAAGACTAGTCTTACAAGTTAGTTTTAAAGTCAGTTATATAAAAACATAGTTGGTCTAATTTGGTAAAGTAAGATTGACTACACCTAACTAACTGCAACATTGTGGTGTCAATGCTTAAAGGGTTAGTTCACCCAAAAATGAAAATTAGATGTTTATCTGCTTACCCCAAGTGCAGCCAACATGTGGGTGTGTCTGTTTCTTCAGGAGAATACAAATGAAGATGTTTAGCTCCAACCGCTGTGTGCCAGTCATATAATGGGGTGAATAGAATAGGTAACAATTCTATGAGAGGAAACGTAAACAAAAATACATGCTTAGGCAACGTGCACAAAAACGTGCACAACGTCCGTCTGATGAGGTCAAAACCGACACGATCATAGACATTGTCCTCATTTGGGCTGCGCAGATCGATCGAATGAGGTATCTACATGGTATATATCTATGATCGCTTCGGTTTTGACCTCACCTAACGGTTGGGTAAGGGTAAGTTCCCTATCAAGAGGTTCCTCGTATTGCGTATGGGAAAATCTAATTTTCTCGAGAATATGAAGCAAAACTTTATTAATAAAGGTATCTATGTAAAGCGCAGTGCAGCTGCACGGCAATAGCCAGGTGCGAGGAGCGCTCTGATTGGATTCCCACCGGGTCTCCGCCTTCAGCCAACTGCGTTCCAGCTGCGCCATCCAGCTGCGCCATCCGGCGTTAAATATCCTTTATTCTGTGTGTCTATGTTGAGTGTGTGTGTGTGTGTGTGTTGCCGCTGCAACGCCACTTCTAAGAGCTTACAGGCTTGTTCTATGCGTGGATTCTCTCGTTCCGCCGCGCCGAATAAGCCCCGTGGAAAGACGGAGCTCTCCCTCTTCTCTCGTTCCGTCTCGCTGTATAAGCGCCGCGGAGAGACATTGTTAGAGCACATGAGCAAACTCAAGCCGAAGCTCTCCTCACTCTGCCGCCGCAGAGTTTTCCTCACTATTCCTCCTCTCGTTCCGTCGCGCTGAAGAAGCGCCGCGGACAGAAAAAGTTTTTCCTTACTCTTCCTCTTTTCACTGCAGCGCCCTTTCCACAGCGCGCGTTCGCTGACTAGAGCGTGCTTACATCATAGCACGCGCTCACTGTCAGAGCATAACGCCGTCGGAATATGGCTGCCAAGCTAAGCCTTTTTTCACTCTATCGGATTAAAAAGGAGAAACGGCCGAAACATCTTCCCTCACATCTCCCTATTTACAGAAATGAGAGAGTGTGGGGAAGGTGTGAGGGAAGATGTTTCGGCCGGGACTTTTTATTGCGCCGAGCTGAAGTACTCTCAGAAGTGCTATTCCGCCATACATTATAGTTCTCCTTTTTAATCCGATTAGAAACGCGCCACGTTTTATTTTGTCACCATACTTGATCGTTTAACTATTCGTGTAACTGTATTTAAATAGGGAAAAGATGGAGGTGTTTGGTACTTCTAACTTGATCTCTGTTTGGTACCATAGTGAATGAACTGGGCTTGGTGGGCTAAGCTAATCAGATCATCACCGCGCGTCAGAGAGATTAAGAGCATGCACTGAGACGAGAGAGGTATGTATCAACTCGTTTTAGTTAAGGGAATAACATAGTTTAATATGAAAAAGCGGTGAAGTAACCCTTTAATTCAGCCCCATAAACACAAATAAATCACAAATAAATCCGGCCATGGCCGGATTACACCATGGACTTCCTTATATTCTCCCAGTTCCCTTGGTTCAGGTGACTGAAGATGTAAATATTGCAGCCAGCTAGCCTGTGGTCAAACACGCTTGCCTGCTGGCTTTTGCCTCGGTTAAGCGAGTGGGTGGCTTACACGCACTCTCCGTGAGCCCTTCCTGTCCCTGGCAACACGATTGCTATTGCGTTCCCCTTATACACAATCGTTCTTAAGCACCATTACACTCATCCATACATCCGACTATGTCCGGTCAGGTGTTCAAACGAACCGACTCTGCCGGTTCTTCATTTCCCTTACGAAGCCCGCCTGTGTCGGTCTCTCTAGAGGTTTTTTGACTTTCCCTCATTCAGTTAGGGATTTTGGGTCAGTCAGCACACACTGCGTTTTACATTGTGTTCCCATACGCAATACGAGGAACCTCTCGATAGGGAACGTACTCGGTTACTTTCGGAACCTCGGTTCCCTGAGAGAGAGGGAAAGAGTATTGCGTTCCACGCTGTGTTCGTGCTTCTCAGCTGTCGCTTCAGTCGATTTTTAAAACCTGACACCTATGGTGAATCAGGGTCTTATATAGCCTCCTGTATGCAAAACTTATGCCCCTTTTTGGCGGTCTCTCTGGAGCGGTTCGTTCATTGGTTCATTCCTCTCAGCCGCCTCACCATAGGCTCCTGCAGTTGCCGCGGCCCGGCCAATCAGAGCGCTCCTCGCGCCTGGCTATTGCCGTGCAGCTGCACTGCGCTTTACATAGATACCTTTATTAATAAAGTTTTGCTTCATATTCTCGAGAAAAGGAGTTTTTCCCATACGTAATACGAGGAACCTCTCTCAGGGAACTGAGGTTACGAAAGTAACCGAGTACGTTACTGCCGATGGGAAAACTTGATGAGACTCGTCGGGATAGGTAAAAAAAAAAAAAAAAAACATATACTGTTCGGTTTCTCACAGAAACCAATCGTTTCGTGTCTTAACAAATCAATGTGTCGTGAGGAGCAGCAGGGTTTTTGTGCACGTTGCCTAAGCATGTATTTTTGTTTGTATGTTTTAATTGTTACCTATTCACCCCATTATATGACTGGCACACAGCAACGGTTGGAGTTAAACATCTTCATTTGTATTCTCCTGAAGAAACAGACACACCTACATGTTGGATGCACTTGGGGTAAGCAGATAAACATCTAATTTTCAATGTAAAGCTTCTCAATACTCAAAACTTCCTAATTTTCTCGCCTCTCCATCCTCCAGCCTGTGATCCAGAAACCAATCAAAGTTAGCCACCTTAAAGGACATCTCAATTCTCTAATTTCACTGTGAGGAGGCAAGGAACGAGGAGTGAGGAAGCCTCCAGCGGAGCGATGGATGAGCATACACAGGTGTATCCTATGTAAGTCTTTCTTGTCGAGAAACCTGATGCACATATAAATTCTCCTCCCCCTTCACAACATCTGTCACAATAATTTAAATGTATGCTTTAACTTTGCAGTTTATATAAACCATATACCTCAAATATTTCCACAGGGCATCTTGCTTTATTATTATTATTATTATTATTATTATTATTATTTATTTCTCAAATAACATAATTTCAACAACATAAGAACAGATCTTCTGAGTGCTTAACTGATGAAGCTTTGTGACGCTTGAGTGATCAAGAATATTCCAATATACAAAATATATTTGAAATCTGAATGAATATGCAAACCATGCGCACTAAACCTATATAGAAAGATGGCCGCCGCCAATGACACAGCAGCACGGCATGTTATCAAACAAAGGATTAAACCTGAGATCTACACCACTATTGAAGGTAAAACTATAGTGGAGGATGAATTGTTAAGCTTCCTTTTTGTCAAACTGAAGACTGTGCCTCAGGATGATATTATTTTGATGGCTGTGAATCACTTTGGATCAGACTGGATTGAAAACTCCAAGAAGGTCCTGTTTGAACTGTGTCCTGGCACGGGGCAGCGTTGTGTAGCTCACAAAGGGCAGCTGAAAGATATCAACAATGTTAAGAGTTGTCTAAAACTACTGAATGAGGTTGGTGAGAATGCTCCCCGCTTTGTGTCCTATCACTTGGATGATTTACCATCAGTGACTTTTAATAGCCTTGATGTCTCTTGCCTGTTTAGTAAAATTGATCTCCTAAGTGTAGAGCTGGCCTCCATGAAAAATGCTGTGAGTAAGCAGTCGACTGAATGTGAGAATATTCGTGGAATAACTAAGGACATTAACCAACGACTGAGTGTGATTGAGCGACCCACTGTTAGCAGGGGGAATAAGGCCACAACTATGGTCAGTGGGGAGGCCCATCTACAAGGACCAAGGCAAAGGGAGCCTGCACCTAGATCTTCAGCGTTGCCTGTCACCGAGGAGACAGACGGTGGTGTGATTGAGGTGGCGATGTCCCCTGCATGGAGCCGTGTATTAAAGTATGGCAAGTGCAAGCAACGTTCTGGAAAACGATCTACTGCTGCAGTACAGAGCAAGACTAGTATTAATCCTCCCAGAGAGAAGAAGACCTATGGAATAGTTGCTAGGTCTGCATCTCGGACAGGGTGCTGGAGCGAGAGCCCAACGTATTGTTATTGACAAGCTCTTTCAGAATGCTGATGTGGTGTGTTTGCAAGAGACTTTTTTAGCTATTCAAGATCTGGATAACCTCAACACTGTGCACAATGATTTCCATGGGGCAGGGGAATCAACAACGGATCTAAACACTAGAATTCTGCGTGGCAGGATTCCAGGAGGTGTGGCCATATTTTGGCAAAAGAAACTTGACCCTTTTGTAACTGTGATTAGGTTAGATGTGGACTGGTGTATGGGAATTAAGGTGGTGCATAATAAGAATGTTTTTATAATTCTAAATGTATATACTCCATACGAATGTCACAAAAATGAAAATGAGTACTTGAATAAGCTTGCTTTTATAGGGTCTTACATAAGGGAAAGTGAATATACATCCATAATTGTTTTGGGGGATCTAAATGCTGATATATCAGATACTAACTCACTTTTTGGTCAACACTTGATACAATTCTGCAAAGATAACAAGGTTATTCTGTCCACAAAGGAATTACTGCCAGCTGATAGCTATACACATGTGAGTGAAGCTTGGCATACTACTTCCTGGCTGGACCACTGTATATCTACAGCCGATGCACACGATTGCATAGAGGAGGCTGAGATTCTATATGAGTTGGCTACAGCAGACCATATTCCTGTCTCTATGTTCATAAATATTAAGGGTCTACCTGAGCTTGTCTATAGTGACAGCCATAAACCAGGTGAGACACTGAACTGGACAAGGCTTACAGAAGACAACCTGCAATATTATAAATTACTGACTGATGTGCACATGAGAAATATTGAGGTACCTGTTGATGCAATTATGTGTGTGGAGAGTAACTGTGAGAATGTAAGTCATAATAATGACCTATGTGCAATGTATGATAGAATTGTGAAAGGTTTAGTTGATGGAAGTGAACCATTAAGAAGTAAAGTGTTGATACAACGTACTGCAAGACCAGGGTGGAAGGACTATGTCCATGATGTTCATATGGAGGCAAGAGATGCATTTGGAAGATGGGTCTTAGCGGGCAAACCTAGAAATGGCCCAGTCTTTGAGCACAAGGTACAGTCTAATGCTAGGTTCAAATATGCTGTGCGTTTTATAAAAAGAAATGAGCAGGCTCTGCGGGCGAACTCTATGGAACTCTATGAGAAAATTACAAACTAATAATGTTTATGAGTTCTGGAAGGAGGTGAAAGTGGTTAACAACAGCAAAATGCCACTGCCTTCTAGTATTGATGGCATTACTGAAGAAGGAAATATTGCAGAGCTATGGAGGAGACACTATAGGAACATTTTTAACTGTGTGAAGAGTGATGTGTTCAACTTGGGTGAGATACCTCACAGTGATGGTGTAGTCATCAGGCCGGAGGAAGTATCTTATGCTATTGACAAACTTAAGATGAATAAAGCATGTGGGCAGGATAGAATAACAGCAGAACATCTGAAATATGCTAGTCAACATATTTCAGTTTTACTTTCTTTATGCTTTACTGGGTTAATGAAGCATGGCATACTTCCTGGATCCATGTTATCTGTGTTGTTGGTACCTGTAGTTAAAAATAAGAGTGGTAAACTAACTAGTATAGATAACTATAGACCCATTGCACTTGCAAGTATACTATCTAAGGTACTAGAAGGGATCCTTATGGATAGGCTTGCAGAATACATAGCATCGACAGATAATCAATTTGGTTTTAAGAACAAGCATGGAACCGATCTGTGTATTTATGCACTTAAAGAAATTGTCCATAGGTACAGATCACGCAATAGTACAGTCTTCATGTGTTTCCTGGATGCGTCAAAGGCTTTTGATCGTATCAATCATGGGAAACTATTTGGTAAACTATATGAGCGTGGTGTCCCCTTATACCTAATCAGGATACTGCAGTTTTGGTACTCTCACCAAACTATGCAAGTCAGGTGGGGGATGAGTTTGTCAACACCCTTCTATGTTTCCAATGGAGTGCGGCAGGGCGGAATTCTGTCTCCGCTGCTGTTCAATCTGTACATGGATAATTTATCTAGGGAGCTAAAGTGCTGTAGAACTGGTTGCTTGGTGGGGGAGAGTCTCATTAATCATATGCTTTATGCTGATGATTTGGTGGTACTGTCTCCTTCCAGTGCTGGCCTGCAGCAACTTATCAGAATATGCTCTCAATATGGACTAATGTTTGATATAAAATTTAACTCCAAGAAGAGTGTGGTACTGATTGCCAGAACTAAGGAGGATATGAAGTGTGTATATCCCTCTTTCTCATTGACTGGTGAACCATTAGAGGTTGTAAAGAAAGTTAAATATCTGGGGCATGTGATAAGAGATGATCTCTGTGATGATGATGATGTGCAGCGTCAGTGTGGAAAACTGTATGGGCAGGCAAACATGCTGGCACGCAAATTTCACATGTGCACACCTGATGTTAAAATCTCACTCTTCAAAACTTATTGCACTCCACTGTATACTGCCCACCTGTGGTGTAACTTTAGTGAGTCGAAAATGAAAAAACTTCAAGTGGCTTATAATGATGCACTAAGAATTGTGCTTAAAATTCCTAGGTGGAGTAGTGCCAGTGTAATGTTTGTGTCTAACAATGTGCCCACTTTTAATGCTGTTTTAAGAAATTGTATGTATAGATTTATGTGCAGACTGACAGAGTCTAAGAATTTCATCATTGTGTCCATAGTTGATGTTTCTAAGAGTGATACAAGGTACACATCTTGCTTTTGGAAATATTGGACCCGAAGTCTGTATATGTTTTAGAAATGACTCCTGATGTGCTCATTTTTAACTTTTTTTTTTTGTATTATTGTGTGTATTGTGTTGTCTTTATGGACCTATGTGTCTTAAATAAAAGTTGATAAATGTAACAGAAACTCCAGCATAATCTGAATATTTTTAATAGTTCATAGCGGATAACTATGGTTACATTCTTGCACCTCACAGATCGTCTCCTGCTTTTCTGACAATGGCAAGCAGGTAAGACAAATATTTGTTTTGGAAAAGTTGCAACTACATCAACATCACAAGAAATAAACCTTTGTTTAAAAAAAGGATAGCACTTATGTACACTTCTTTTATTTTATTGTAAAATCGAACAATTCTGAAGCAGAGCTTACACTCTATCTGTCATGGTTGAGTGTACTCCAACAAGACAAGATTCCTCCGTGTATTTATACTCCCTGTTTGGTTTGGTTCTGTTCTTTGTCTGGTGTCATGTTAGTGGGTTTATTTGCTTTTTTTCCCTGTGTTTCCTTTGCGAGTGTGATTTGTAATTCTCTTATGTGCTGCGCTTCTTTGCACAGCCACACGTGACAATATTATAAAAGTTTTTATACATGTGTCAAAAGATTTCAAAAGAGTAATATTTGATACACTGAAACAAAACAAAATTATACATCTAAAAATGATTCATGCAACACAACAGAAAGCGTTATCAAATTGATGAAAAAAAGAATAATTATATATATATATATATATATATATATATATATATATATATATATATATATATATATATATATATATATATATATATATATATATATATATATACATACACACACACACACACACACACACACACACACACACATTAAAGTGATGCTCTCTTCATGTAATCTATTTACTTCCTAGTTATGAATTGTGAATTTAACCATCCATCATCCGATCAGCTGCATCGTGGCAGTTATCAAACAAAAGTTTGTAGTCCGTTCCTCCAGCCTTCACAAAAGCAGACACTGTCTTGCTCCCACGAAAATCTTTTGTCTCAACAATCTGTCCAGTAAAAAAAAAGAAGCTTAGCAATGACCAAATTGAACCTCTAAATATAAATGAAATTGCTAAGAGAGTGCATCAAGTAGACTATATTCCTATCTTTTATCAGTAAGTTGCACTCATATCACAGTTCCAGAATTACTTGCCTTCCAGTTATTGCTCATATGACGGGCTGCCACAACAACAGTCTGGGATGAGATGCCGTAGCCATCTCCTTTATGGACCAGCCATTTAGTGCCATCTTCTAGAGTGACTCTAAAAGCAGAACCAGCAGAAGACATGAATAATATTCAACTTCTGCTTTTCTCAATATATATAAGTGTATGCATGATGCATATACCATCCAATAATAAAATAAAAATAATAACATCTCAAAACTGTTGATTATTTCTTGATTTTACCTGACTCCAGAATGGCTGAGTTTGCCTACTTGGATAGACATCCCCTCCAAAGGTCTGGTCATCCTCTCTGCCTTGAAAACTTTGGAGTTGTAAAGTTTCCTCAGATCTGACATTTTGGAAAGGTCGTAATTGTAAGAATTTCCTTTCCCTGAAGATTTAATGTGAAGAAAAAAAGATTGTTCATGGCAGAAAAACCTTAATCCACATTCTTGTTTTTTTATTTAAATGAAATAAAATTGAACTATAGAGAAGGTTCAGACAGTGTAGTAAAAGTAATGCTATGCAAAATGGAAATGAACAAGATTTGTAAATGTACCATTGCCCCATGAGGATTCAGCCACCATGGCCAACATGGCCAAGAAGAGCAGTCCCAGTGCCGTCTTGAAGGACATCATGGTTCACAGCAAACTGAAGCTTGGTAGAAACTTTGTTATCAGATCAAGTTTTATACTTTTTTGACTCTGTGATCCTCCCTTTACTAAAAGCTCTCTCACTGACGTCATCACTGCTGATGTCATCTGAACAAACATGCCTTGTGCTTTGGGAAAGAGCAGGATTGCACAATGTTAGTTTGAAAATTTATTGGTTGTTCCGGCAAATAGAAAGTGGGAAAAGCCAGAATTGCACAACTAAACTTAAACAACAACAACAAAAACAGCTGAAGAGCAAAAGTAAAACCAAGATTTAAAATGTAAACTGAGATCTATATCCTATTTATTTTGATAGACATTTCAGAAACATAAAAACGGATAGTTCACCCAAAAATAAATATGCTGTCATCATTTACTCACCGTCAAGTTGTTCCAGACCTGTATGAATTTATTTCTTCTGCTGAACACAAAAGAAGATATTTTGAGGAGTGTGTAACAAAACAGTTTATGGACCCCATTGACTTCCATAGTATGGAAAAAGATCCCTATGGTATGGAAGTCAATAGGGTCCCACTTGAGTGCAAGTAAATTATGACAGCATTTTCATTTTTGGGTGAACTATGCCTTGCTTGAACCAACCCAATCTCTCTTAGATGAATTACAACATTGCAACATAGCAACAAAAACCAGCAAATGATTGCTCATGCTAGACAGTGTGGTTTAGTATTTCATGAAATGGCTTAACTCATAAGATTTTCACAATAACACCTAGAAGTTCAACAACAACAACAACAACAACAACAACAACAACAACAACAACAACAACAACAACAACAACAACAGTGTTCTGTGGATGATACCTTGATTTGGCAAGGCTTAGAGGAAAGGGGCCCATGTGCTATGCAGTTGAGCATGTTTCTGTTTCTGTTACAGCCACAGTCAAGTCAAACCCACTGTCTTAAGAATCATGGCTTTTTATAAAATCAGGAGTCACTGATGACACTCATTTATATTTACAGAGCTGCACATTAAACTGTTATTAAAGCAAATAGTGTGCCACATAACCACAGGATAAATGTCAGTGTCACACAGAAAATTTAGATGGAGGCTTGCCTCATATGACACCCTGAAAGAGGCGTATATCAAATGTATCTCCACACACTCTGTGACCATTTTGCACATCAATTGTACAGTTTTCTCCCCTAATCGTCGCTTAAAATGAGCAAGTTGGAATGGATGGGACGCTTGAAAAACATGGTGAAGAAGAGTCCTTTATATTCAAATTTCATTATCGGCTTTGTGATGCTGGGACTTGAGCAACTTGTGGAGATAGACTTTGCATGCCCTTGCAATCCAAAGCTGAACCTGCTGTTCTCAATGGCGTATTTTGTAGTTCCCGCTCTTTTCTCCTTCGCACTTTTGTTTTATATTCAGAGCTCACAAATCAGCAATTATTCAAGTTGTTTGCACTGCGCTTTAGCTTGTCTTACTCCGGCCATTCTCTGGATCATGCTACTGTTCTTTGATGGACAATACTTTGCCTGTGCAAAGACTTCATGGGAAGGAATTACGGTTCACACGGATATAACTGCTTCAACAACATGGTGTCAGCCTTTAATCGAACGTGACAACACCACCGAGAAGCAAATTACATTTTTTAGCTATCGAAATAACTCTCAGGTGAGCATGATGGTGAAATCAAGATGCTGTTACAATTATGTTGTATTTGATCAATCTATATTTGAGTTGATTATTACCTGGCCTCAAGTTTTCATGCACTCTTTTAAACATGAATGTACTTCTTCAGCTTGTGGGACTGTGCATACTGCTCCTGATTTCACTGCCTCTGATGTGGATGGGCATTAGGAGGTGGTACTACACACCAACAAGAACCAAAGAACTTGAAAATGAACAAATAGAAATGGAGGATTTGAGCCCATCACCCCCTCCTGACACTGTCTCTACAATTGGTGATCACAGAGATGAATTTTAAATAAAACAGCACAGGACAAAAATTGCTTTATTGATGTAAAATGTAATTTGGTGTTGCTGCAACAGAAAACAAAAAACGTTGTGTTAATAACTTCTGAAGAAGTAAACCATATGTTGCCTTTTTCTAATGAAACTGTGTCAAATGGCATCATTTACCTTCAGCTGTAATGTAGAGTAACAAGCCACTTCCTGTCGTTTACAGCAAGGACGGTTTACTTTGTTTTTGAATTACTTCCACTTTGGATGGCATACTCAGTGTTTATAAGAGTCTGCAAATGTCTTTCTATGTCAATGAAAAAAAGAAGAAAAGAAAAAAACTTTCTACATCATATCCACTGAGAACCACAGCAAAAATAGGGCAATTTTTGAAAGTGTGACTTCTAATGCAAAACACATATCCTACCTCTAGTCAAACACATCCAACATTTTACAGTTTATTAATGAATAAATAGCTGCTTTAAATATGTGACGTGTAGTAGCTGCAAAATATTCAGGAGATCACAGGAACAACATATGAGAAACTCATAAATCATAAACAAGAACCGACAAGGGACTGAACATAGCAGGGAGAATAAATACAAGGCGAACATAATGAAAATCAAGTAACCATAGAAACAAACAAGGACATAATCAGTAACCCAGGAAACTTGAAACAACTTTTTTGTGTTATTTTTATTTTTAACAAGGCCTTTTATATGTAAGAATATAATTTTCCATTGCAAAATCTGTCAAATTGTAGTATTATGGCACTCATTTATATTCATTATTTCATGCATATTCATTATTTAGAGGGGCTGCTTGAAAGTTTGTAATCGGTTCGTAAGCTTTTGAACAGGTTGATTTTTATAAATTCAGCTATTTTCTGTCTTATGGACTATATGCTGTTACGGAATTATGTGTAATTCTGTTTATTTATATATTTATGTTTATGCTTTTGTCGTTGTTGTTTGTTTGCTTTGTTGTGCTTTCGTAGGACTTCCAGTTGCGGTAAGGTCCACCTCTTCCTGTGGGGATTGGACCGTAGTAATTGATGAGGGTTTAAAATACACTAAAAAATATTTTCATACACTCTAAAAAATGCTGGATTAAAAACAACCCAGGTTGGGTTGAAAATGGACAAACCCAGAAATTGGGTTGTTTGATTGGACCCATTCAAACAACCCAGTTTCTGGGTTTGTCCATTTTCAACCCAACCTGGGTTGTTTTGAACCCAGCATTTTTTAGAGTGTAGATTCTGAAATTCACAAACTTTCAAGCAGCAATGTAAGTGCCTCCAAAGTTTCAATAGAGGATGATGAAAGCTGAGATGTATCTGTCCAGCTCTAAATAAAGCTTTTTTTTTCAGATCTTGCAAAAAAAAAAAAAAAAAGGTTTCTTACTGCTTAATGTTCACAAATCATGTTTAAATTGTAACAAAGACAGGGAGAAATCTTCTTGACATCAAAAAAGTTAAGAAACAACATCCTGTCTTTCAGTGCAACATGCAAAACTGCTCACACCCATGCACTGATAGTTATCTTTCATGCTTCTGGCTTGTCTTGCAAGTTTGTTAAATACCATAAATAAGAAATTTACTTTGCAACTGATTTCTGTCACTTATTGCTTAATTTTAAGGTACGGCGGGTTAGAACCTTCCTGCACCAAAAATAACCTTTTGTACAATGTAAAGGTTCTTTGAATAGTAAAGGTTCTTCATGGAACCACATGCCAAAAAATAATTTAAGAACCTTAAGCATTAAACTCCTTAGCTCTAGGACCATTTTATTTGGCCTCCCCACATTTAAAAGCTTCCCATTCTCACAGTCAGTGGTCTAAATACACAATTTTGTTGTCATTTTACCAAATTTCTAACCAAACAATCAAAAAGCACCTCTTTTTGTGGGGGTTATTACAGCTCAAACAACACATACTCAAATGTTTCACTTTTTGCAGTTTTGTGTAACTTCAAATAAATTCCTGTTAAATGAAATCAAAACTGTGAATTTAGACCACTGTATGTGGTTATGGGTTATTGTAGTATTATGGCACTTATTTATATTTAGTGTTTTTATGTATATTCATTATTTATATACAGTGCTGCTTGAAAGTTTGTGAACCCTTGCAGAATCTGTAATCAGCTCATAAACTTTTGAACAGGGTAATTTTTATAAATTCAGCTATTTTTTGTCTTGTGGATTATATGCAAACATCGTAAAATGTCTTCTCCAGGACATCACTAAATAAAAAATAACATATTTTTGTATTTCATTAAAATTATTCACATTTTCACAGATTCTGCAAGTTCACAAACTTTCAAGCAGCAATGTAAGTGCCCCCAAAGTGTCTCTTTCAGAGATTGAAACCTCTCTATCGCAACCACATCTCAGACTTACTCAAGAGACACTTGAAGGATGTGCAAGGTGTGATTTTCACTTGCATTAAATGCACAAAAGTCAGCCAGCAATCACTTTCAGTTCTAGTCTGTACACCTCCTGACTGTATCAACAATGAGCAAGAAATGGGTAGCAGAGCTGACAAACCAGCTGAAGAAAAATCCTCTTTGTCAAAATACAATTATTGGCTTTTTAATGGTGGGACTTGAGAAACTCATGGAGGTAGATTTTGCTTGCCCTTGTGATACAAAAAAATTAAAAAACCAGATGTTTTCTGCAGCATATTTTGTGATTCCGGCTCTGTTTTCCAGCGCACTCATGTTTTATATTCAAGGAGCACAAAGACCACAATGCAACCAAAAGATTGTGCAATCTATTGTGTCCTGCATCATTCCAGCGGTTGTTTGGATTATGCTGCTGCTCTTTGATGGACAATACTATGCCTGTGCAAAAACCTCATGGGAAGGACTGACAGTTCACGCCGATATATCCGCTTCAACAACGTGGTGTCAGCCTTTTAGCAATCCCGACAACATCACTGAAAAGCAAATTGCATTTTTTGAATTTCGATATACTTCTCAGGTGAGTGAATCATTCAATTCTGTTTGATGTAGATGAAGATTAAATTCATTAAATCAAATGGTATAACACAAATTTTTTACTTCAGATGATTGGACTGGGCATTCTAGGTGTGAGCTCTGTGATTCTGTTTGCCATTGGATGTAAGAGGTGCTGCTTCTCAGAAAAAAACAAAGACCCTAAAGCTGTTGACCAGGAAATGGTGGATACTGGGAAACATTCAACATCCCCCCCTGAACAATCTTCATTAATAGAGGATGAAAGCAGGGTTGTAACTGCTTAGCTCTAAATAAAGCAACTTTTTTTAGATCTTACAACAAAAAATTAATTCTTACTGCTTAATGTTCACATTTAATGTTCACAAACCTCATGTTTAAAATGTAACAAAGAAAGGGAAAACATCAAGAAGGGTGAGAAACCACATCCTGTCTAGTGCAACATGCATCATCATCAATGCTCACACCCATGCACTGATAGTTATTTTTCATGCTTTTGGCTTGTGTACTTTGTCTTATAAATATGTTAAATAAATAAAAAATACACTTTGCAACTGATTTCTGTCACTTATTTCTTAATTTTAGAAACCTTTCTGCGCCACAAACAACCTTTTGTGCAATTAAGTTTCTTTGGTGGATAAACGGTTGTCTTTCAAACTCCCTCTGCACGCAATTGGATAGTGTGTGCAGAGGGAGTTTGAAAGACAACCTTGACAGATTAAACAGATTAAACAGATTCATTTTTTAAAAAGTTGACAGATTAAACTTTCGCCGTATTCGGTCGGCAAAACTCAGAACACATCTTCCCTTCTTAAGAATGACTTCAGTGCCGCTCTTTGTTCTTTTCTCAGAGAAAAGCTTAACTCCAAGTCTTCCAGAGTTGCGGTCAAAGCTGATTCAAAAGGCCGCCATTCGCCAGCTTCTGTGTTTACTAGAAGGAAACAAGCGCAACTCTGCCGTCATCATGTTAAGACTCTATACACAATGTGATTGGCCCGACCAGTGTTTGGCTTTTACAGCTCAGAAGTGTATTGAGAGTTGCTAGACGATACTCGCGGCAGATTATATTTGCTGCCGCTAGGGTGCGTCTAGATTTCTAGGCTAGGCAGGAGACTGATCTTTAATCAAATAACAGAAATAAAGACATTATTTACCACTTAACCAGCACCCCCACAAGCCAAAAATTACCTACCCAAAATTAAAAGGCTGCAGCTGAACCATTTGGTCTACAGGCATAATATCCTAGTCAATCCTGGTTTGAAATCAGACATTTGACAATAGAATCTTGTTTGAAATCTTTGAATCAAGATTGTATCAATGCACAGATCCGGGGAAGGGTAGAGAAATAAATTCTGCAGCATTTAAGGTGTCAAAGAGCACAGTGGCCTCCGTCATCCATAAATGGAAGAAGTTTGACTCTTCCTAGAGCTGGCCGCCTGACCAAACTGTGCGATCAGGGGAGAAGGGTCTTAGTCAGGGAGGGGATCAAGAACCCAATGGTCATTCTGACAGATCTCCAGCATTTCTCTGTGGAGAAAGGAGAATTTTCCAGAAGAACAACCATCTATGCAACATTCCACCAATCAGGCCTGTATGGCTGTAGTGGCCAGACGGAAAAGTCCTCAGTAAAAGGCCACCTGGAGTTTGCTAAAAGGCACCTGAGGGTGCTGACTCTCAGACCACAAGAAACAAAATTCTCTGGTCTAGTGAAACTCTTTGGCCTAAATAGCAAGCAGCATGTCTGGAGGATACTATGCACTGCTCATCACCTGGCCGATACCATCCCTACTAACAGTGAAGTATGATGGTGGAAGCATCATGCTGTGGGGAAGTTTTTCAGCGGCAGGAACTGGGAGACTAGTCAGGATCGAGGAAAAGATGAATTTAGCAATGTACAGAGACATCCTTGATGAAAACCTGCTCCAGAGCACTCTGGACCTCAGACTGGGGCAAAGGTTCATCTTCCAGAAGGACAAAGATCCTAAGCACACATCCAAGATAACAAAGGAATTGCTACGAGACAACTCTATGAATGTCCTTGAGTGGCCCAGCCAAAGGCCAGAGTAAACCCGGAAAGTCTAGATGAAAAAACGGTTGTCCGAGGAAGGTAGATTGGACAGATGCAGAAAAAGAGTTAAACATTTGATGGATGGCTCAGAACAGACAAAGTTTGAGTGGGAAGAACCTGAGATTGAGGAGTCATATTCTGTCATACCCAGTGAATTAGGCGAGCTTCAGAAAGAGGATGCTTCCTTATCTGAATGCTCCAGGGAAATTAGCAAAGATGCAACTGTGAGTTCATTGTATGGTGAGATGTTTATGATAAACAAGGTCTTCTTTACAGACAGATGAAGAGAAGGGTTCACAGTTAGTGGTACCCAAAGCTCAGTGCAGAAAGGTGTTAGAGCTCGGCCCTTTAACCCCTGGTCAATGCTGCTTATGTAGTGCAGTTTGCACAGGTCAGGTTATGTTTTACTGATATAGATAGCTTTGACCGTATGTTTTGTGCAGTTTACATTCTGTTGCATCTAAGTTTTTGTTAGGTGTTTTTTTAGGTCTTCTACTATCACCCTGCACCGTAATAAAACCACTGTTAACCATGACCACTGTAAATTGTTTCCTCTGTCAATTGGAGCCTCCAACCGCAAGGGGTTGTAAGTGGTGCCAAAGGTGCTTAAAAAAGTATCGAGCAAAGTGAATATTTATGTACACTTAATTTTTTCTTTTTTTTTCATTTTTAATAAATTTGCAAAGATTTCAAACAAACTTTTCACAATGTCATTATGGTTTACATCAATAAACAAAATTTAGTCAGCAAGCACTTTTGTTTTTAATCTGTATCGAATGAAATCAGTATTATTGTGTCGTAGGGCTCACTCAAACAAATAGGGAAATTTTTACTACATTTACATTTACATTTTACATTTATGCATTTAGCAGACGCTTTTATCCAAAGCGACTTACAACTCAGGAGAACAGGAAGCGATCCGTCAAGAAGAGGCAACGAAACACAAAAAGTGCCCTAAATACCAAGATTTGTACACTGCTCAGAGTAGCAAAGACCAGAAAAGGAAAGAAGAAAGGAGAAATAGAGGGGGAAAGTTTTTTTTTTTTTTTTTAATTATTATTTTTTTAATTAAAGGGTTACTTCAGCGATTAGCATATGGCTTTGTATCAGTAGAAACCCTGGAGAATATTCAAATTATTGTGCTTTCCCCCCTCATATCTCCCTGAGACGAGAGATTTATGCATTTTATTTCTGGAAAAATTCCTCCTATGATGCAAAATGACGATTTTTGCATCATAGGAGGAATGCTTGCCCAAAGGCTAAAGACTACAGCCAGCAGAGGGAGCTATTTCCGCATGTTTTGAATCTGCGCATTGGGGGATGGGAGATTACACTCAGCTGGCAGGGAGAGCTCAGCTTGCAGACAGGATCATTTAAACGGAGCTATGGTGAGCAATGTAAGTCTTTTAACTTCTCAAATTCATTTCTATGAAAGTTAAGCTTGCAAAGGCATGAACTGAAACGCATGCCAGACTGAACTGGCGTTGTGAATGTATGCCGCGAATGTAGTCGCGATTACCTCAGCTCTCATCACTCGTGCAGTTAGTGCTCAGGGCTGTGATACTCGCGCGGTGACTCACTCATTATATTGAACAGACACGTTCAGTTTTTAATTATAGTGTCTTCTCTAACTCAGTCACAGTAATGAAGTTGGTGGTGTTGGGAATGGCCTCACAGGGCAGCGAAGCATTCTGGGAATTGTAGTCTTTCATCCCCATGGGACAAAAATACATTTTCTGTCTTTTCTCAGTCTAGAAGGCACCAAATTCAAAAATAATTTCACATTTCTACTACATTGATGACCCAGTTTAAATACAGATTCATCTTCCCAGCGCTGAAGTACCCCTTTAATGTAAGATTAAGTGCTCACGGAAGAGATGAGTTTTTACCTGTCTTTTGAATGAAGGGAGTGATTCTGTTGTGCGTATGGAGGACGGAAGATCGTTCCACCAACCGGGAACAATGAAAGAAAAAGTTCTAGAGAGGGATTTCATGCCTCTCTGTGATGGTACCCCAAGCCTTCGCTCATTAGTTCAGCGAAGGCTTCTGGTTGGTGTGTAGACTCGTAGGAGTGAGTCAAAGAATACGGGTGCTGCGCTTGTGGAAGATCCATGAGCGAGAGTCAGGGCTTTGAATTTGATCCGGGCAGCGAGTGGTAGCCAATGCAGACTTGCAAAGAGATGAATAGAGGTGTGACATGAATGAACCATACTTATAGTTCTCTCTACATAATTAGCTAGGACAAAGATTTTTAACACCAAAAAGTATTTTTTTTAAACAATTAATAAAAAGGAAAATAAATACTTCTGTTTTTGTTATTTTAATTGTATAACAGCTTTGCCACATGCTCATAAAACACCACCAAAAGTGCATTTGTTTCTCAGAAATCTTTACAAAATTAACCACGTCATTGTGCATTTTTAAAGTTTTCTATGTGTTATATGAATGGCCCTTTTACCTTACATATTGCCATTCAAGTTTGATAAATGATTACACATTGTAATTAAAATTGCACGTTTGTTACTGTCAGGTTTCATTAATTTATTTTAAACATTGGTCCTTTTTTTTGTGTGTGTGGAAATGTTTTGAAACTTTAGATGTAGAAACAATGACCACTCTCTTAAATGTACATGCAGGATTTTTCCAAAAACCACCAGGCCAGTGTAATACATTTTGTTCAGTTGAGTTCTTACAATATCCCATATGTTTCTAACTATTTGTAAATTGTGAGAAAATTGCTATTTTAACCAAGGAACCCGGATGTCAGTCAGTCGCCTGTCATTTGCGTCATATCTGCATTACCCTCGTTTTCCAAGGTTTTATTTTGCAGAAACGCTTTACTCTTAGCAGTGTGCAACAAGTGTTACAGCAGCCGCTGAGCGAACGCCATAACGTCATGACATCATTTTAAACACACTTAAATGTATCTAATATGATAAACAGATGACCGGAAAAGCGGAAATGATGCCGGCGACTGTGTCCCATCATAATAAAAGTTCCGCTGCTCGCGAGTCATGTGTTGCGTAACAACTGCTCCAGCGGCCTTGCTCAGCTCCCAAAACATTCAGTCATCCTCTGCTTCATAGTACAGTAACATTAATAATCATATTATGTTCCTATCCCGATTCTTTTCCACTGGCTGTGAGGTGAATGACGGTGAGGGACTGCATGTCCCAAGATTCTGAGCTCAAACTTGCCGTCATCAAGCTACACAATTGTTTTGAATAAGAACCCTCTAGCGGATGGAAAAGTTACATAGTGTAGCTTTAAAAGTAATCAAATGGGGGAAAAAAACTAATTTCCTATACCTTTTGCAAATTATGATATTCATGTTTTATTTTAAATAGCCTGTATCATCATATATTTTCTGAATTAAGTGAAGTAATTTGAAATATGCTTACATTTATCAATGCATGCATTTTGTCTCCATGTCTTTGTACACAGGATGAAAAAGGATGATTGTTCATGTGAGTATATACAAGTAAATCACAGTCCTGTCACCAACACTCCATATGTCCTGGGCATCAGTGCATGCTGATGGCTGTCAGAAGGGCTATTTAGAGGACTGGAGTCCACTCCTCCAATAGAGGGCAGGTAGGCATGGTGCAGAATGGGTAACTGTAGAGAGAGCCTGCGCTGAATGCTGTGGGAGCAATGCATCCATTAAAACAAAATTTTCAAAACAAACTTAAGGATGTTGCAGAACATGGCATTCAAATTCCGTGGTAAATTCATGGTAGAAAAAAAAATCCAGTTTTTAAAGGACTAATAGAAACATGAAACCCACTGTTCAGGGGAGTTGATGTCTTCCAGTGGATTCCTGTTGCATTTGGAGCTTTCAGGGAGAGTCAGACATTTTTCCTTGACTGCAAAGACGTAACATTCAGAGATTTTCATAAAAGGCAGGCTTTTATAAAAAGAAATTCAATCTCTTTACAGAGCTACTGGGTATGATATATCAGCTGAAGTTTAAAACAATGTGTTGAATGATGCTAAATCCCTATTTTACAAAATTCCTATTTCACAAAATATTTTCACAACAAATGGTCAATGAAATAGCTTCTTATGGGGGTTCATAAATTTCTGGATGGTAAAGTAAACATTACACTGAATGCTGGTTTGTAGGTTTTGACAAACTTAAATGTATCTTATCTAATAATTCAGGTTATAGATTCAAATTGTTGAGTTTAATGATACAGTGAACACAGCTAGTGGAAGATATTTGATGTCTTCTTCAACTTATTAACTTCTTTTCATGCAGATTATTTTTTTGTGTGTGTGTTCAATAATAGTTCATATAACTAGTTATCACAAAAGTGCCTTAAAGGGATAGTTCACCCAAAAATTACAATTCTGACATCATTTACTCAGCCACAAGTTGTTCCAAACCTGTATGAATTTATTTTTTGGCGGAACACAAAGGAATATATTTTGAAGAATGCTGGTAACCAAAAAGTTGATGGGTCCCATTGACTTCCATAGCATTTTCTTACTATGAAAGTCAATGGGTTTCTTTGGTGTTTATCCGAAGAAAGAGAGTCATACAGGTTTGAGCAACTTGAGGCCAAATAAATAAGACCTAAATCAGAATTTTCACTTTTAGATGAATTATCCCTTTAAACCATCAGCCAATAAAGACTGTGCTTGCTGCATCTGCAAACATATTCTATACCTGCTTTGTGCACAAAACTTCTGATGATGACATTCTCCATAACGTAAGGACTAAGTTCATTAAGTTGTCTGGTCAAATCCTCCAGCTCAGAATCCAGCTGCAGAAAATCACAAGTTTGTTTTATTTGGTTGGATTGACATTTGCCTTCTCTTCGTGGTTATAAAGTAAGCATCTGCAAAGTTAATAAATGAAAATGCAAAAAGCTTCTCACTTCATTAATGTGCTGTCTGAGGTGTAGATTTTCTGACAGTGGAAAGTCCAAGCTTGTTGAGATGTTCTGCGTCACGTCAGTCACAATGTCAGATGCTCCTGTGTTGTCCTGCTCCATACAGTTCCCCGCGTCATTGTCTTGTCCACTCTCCTTTTGTAATTCGCTATGCCACTGGGTGAGGTGGAACCTCCTTGACAAGAATGCAGGATCAGGACCCATCCTTATGATGATAATCTGTGATATATATGGGTATCAACTATCAGCTGGAGTTTAGAACAATGTGACAAATGACAACTGATGAAATAAAAATAATATATAAATGTCATTAAAAAATAACTGAAGAGAATTTCAGCTAATATGCATCGCATACCTTTGGAAGAAACACCATACACAAAGTGCTGCAGCAGCATGTGATGATCACAAGGGTCACAATGCAGAACTGCACATTTGGCTGATCCTGCCACAGCATGGATGCGCATGTACCAATCAGAATCACGGGGACTGACACAAATACACTGATTCGGATACCCCTGCTGTCATTTACGTCAGGGACGTTCATATGTCGTGTGGTCCAGGCCAGGAAACAGGTACTCAGCTGGATAGGAGAGGGACAAATCATTTCAATTCATTTGTCATCTGTTTCATTATTGCTCTCTAATGAATCACTGTATGACATGTTTTTAATCTAATCTCATACCAGGAGTATCCCCTTATAAACATAGAATGCAGACATCCAGAAACCCATGTATGTGTTTTCACATCGCTCTGAAAAGGGCTGAATGAAAAAATCTTGCCCGTGAGGGTCAGCCTAAAACAAAAAAGAAAAAGCTCTTATCAAAAAAAGAACATGATAAAAGATGCAGACTCTTCCCATTTTGTTCCAAAAAATGTTTGGATTAAATTATTTTAATTGTTTTGGTGTACTTTCTCTTTGAAAAAGCTTGTATTGCTTTAAAGTGACAATGAAATCAAAAATGACAATTCTTATTTTTATGGAATATTGCAATATTTATTATAAATGATTTATCTGTGAACTGCACATCATAATTTTTTTTTAAATTTTAATTAAAAAAACTTCCCTAAATTCTCTTGGCGGGACAAACTGTCACAGCAAAAGCAAACCACAACCATCCAATCAATTCCCGGTGGATGAAATCAAGTCCTGAGATACATTTTTTCTTGTTCAAGAAGCCGTTTCACTCAGATATACATCACAACAGGGAGGAAAAGACTATTACAACTTCCATTTAATTTTGTGTCCAAATTATCTTGACAGACTTTGAAGATGGTTCTGCTTGGTGCTCACCTCTATATGATACTCCTTCACTGTTCTCCTCAAAGGATCCAAAATTTGCAAACAAATTAATAAACCCAGGTCAATCAACAAAAGCAACATAAGCTGGAGAACCGACCCATAATCCTTTGTTGTCTGGGGTAGCCAAAATAAATAAATAAAAGACAGGAGAACATTAATAATTTAAATAAATTATTTTCAAATAATATATAGCCCTTACTTCCTTACTTCAGATAGTAAGTACAAAAAGGACACATTTTGTACCTTTTTTTCTATGCTGTGGTTTTTGAAGAGTGAATTAATTTTCCATGTTTTTGCAAACATGGCTCCAAAAGCTGCTGTAGATCCAATAGTTAGACATGATATTTGTACCTGTGAAAATTGCCACAGATCATTATTATGTAGAATATTTTGTATTTAGACACATAAACCCACAGCAGATCTTAACATAAATATCACCTGGTGTCATTATGTAAAATTCTAACCAAACAACAACTGTAACTATATTCTGAGGACTTACAGAGCAAGAAACTTCAAATACGCCATCAGAAACATATGACCCATCCAATCCCATGAAGAAAATGGAAGAATAAGACAACACAGCGCCAAGAATAATCAAAGAGTTCATAAAAGGTCTTGACATGCTTATGGCCCTGTGAATGACAAAAGAATACAGTTATAAAACAATGGTTTCAAATAAATGCTTTTAGCACGGTTGAATGAATGACTAAATACACATTCACAATCATTAACCAAACACATGACTTACCAATGATTGTGGTGTTTCACACTGAAGACTAGGAGACTGCACGCTGTGAAAATTCCTAAGAAAGTTAGAAATGCCACAATACCGTAGAGTAATATACTGATGCGTTTCCTCTGAGGGTATATATGGGTTCGGTCCTTTGTGGGTTTATCCCCTGAGAAGACAAATGCATGTGAGTATATGACTGAAATTTCATCAACAAACTTTTTTAAGTCAGAGTCCTATATATCTGCAGTATACACAACATCTATTTCTCATCAATCCCGCTAAAATACATATCAAACTCCATATTTTCTTTTTCAGTCTTACTTTGAAATCTGATTGGACTGATGGACTCTAGTTCGTCTGTAATGGCACTATATTTTTCAATATCGACAGCTTTTCCATCTACGGAGAATAATAAAATAATTAAGAAAAATAAAATTAAAATAAAACATTGGGAAGACAGCGAAGCCTCAAATAAATTGATCTGTACCTTGATACTGTGCAAACTTCACACTGGTCACTCTTTCACCTTTTTGGAACATAATGCGACCCTGAAAAACAATTTTTAGCAATATTAAATGTGTAATAAAAACAACAAAAGGACAACAGAAACCTGAATATGGGTCAAGGCATAACTGGATCTAATAAGTATTCAATTAAAACATTCAAAATATATTTGAATGCCTCTTCATTGTCAAACAAGACAAAGTTATTAGTAACTGTTAAAAGCCTGAAATTCCTTAAAAATGCTTGCATAATACTTAATACTTAAAAATTTTAGTTATATAAAAATTAAGCAGTGAAATTGTTTTGTTTTAAAATATCATTAATACTTTCATAGAGAAATTTACATGTATCATCAGACATCTGTATTTGTCACTTACCCATATTTGATGATGTGACAGACAGACAGACAGACAGACAGACAGACAGACAGACAGATAGACAGACAGATAGATAGATAGATAGATAGATAGATAGATAGATAGATAGATAGATAGATAGATAGATAGATAGATAGATAGATAGATAGATAGATAGATAGATAGATAGATAGATAGATAGATAGATAGATAGATAGATAGAATTTTGAAACTTTTTGTACTCACAGTTACACCAAAGAAGTTGATGTTGTCCATGGCCTCCAGAATCATTTGCCCCACTTCTTGGTCAGTGACAGTAAAGTTGCGATGGATGCTGTATTTCTCTCTGAACCTCACAGTCTCCATGACTCTTGTTAAAACTTTGGCAATTACCCATGTACCATCATAAGCAAAGCCATGAAACTTGCTTGCACCCAGGCCCTTCAGCTGTCGCCTTTCATCATACTCCTTCTCGTATTCCTGGGGTGTCTGAGTAGAACCAGTTTAGATATGGAAGACAAACAAAACAATCTCTATAAAACTGCCCAACAACTACTCATTGACTCAAACAAAGATGATTAAAGCAGTTAAATGCAAACATACCCTACCAGAGATCCCTCTGATGTGTCTGGAGCTAAGAGTCTCAATATCTGCACTGATGGATCCCTCTATGGCAGTCAGTATGTTTTTAGCTGTGCAGTTGGTAGAGTCAGTGTTAGTCCACCAGCTGTCTTGAGTCCAGTCAGGCAGAATCCACTGGTACTTTTGGCCATACATGTTAAGATTATAAACCTGTGACACAATGGTATGTTTAGGTATAAATAAAATTCTGACTGGTAAATCTTGGAATTCAGCAGTCAGAGATTTCCTAATATTTGTTATCATTCATGGCAACACGATATCTGCTCATAACCAGCTGCTAATCTACTGCTAATGTCAGTTTAAGTGGTGATAGTAAAGTTAAACAAGCAAGGAAAGTCAAGAGTGGTACTACTGTTGACATTAGTGATTCGCGGGGATGGGTCTCTGATGGTATTCGCAGATTGGCTGTTGAGTTATGGGGGGGTAATTTGTGGTAGTATGCGTAATGTGAACAAGTAGGCATGTGCCGATATCAATTTTTCATGTTGCGATTAATTGCTGAAGCTTTTATAACGGTATACGATATTATCACAATATTGAAATAAGTTAGCTGCAGTATTTGTCTTGTTTCTATATGCTGATTCATTTGCAAATTGTGATGGACTATTTTTCTTAATAGAAAATTAATTTTCTTGTCATTTGCCAATATCATTTCCTCTCTCAAGACCCATAAAAGGCCCTAAAGACGTTGTTACAAAGACCATCTCACTACAGTGGTTCTACAATCATTTTATGAAGCGACGAGAATTGTTTTTCGGCACAAAAAAAACTAAATAAAAATGTATATAGTGATGGGCCGATTTCAAACCAAAGCTTCGAAACTGTTATGAATCAGTGTATCGATTCATGATTTGGATCACCAAAGTCACGTGATGGATCGATACACTGATTAATAATGGTTCGAAGCTTTGTTTTGAAATCTGCCCATCACTATATAAGTCGTTATTTGTTTTTTTTGTGCATAAAACTATTCTTGTCGCTTCATAAAATGATTGTAGAACCACTACAGTGTACAGTGTGTATACTGTATGAGATGGGCTTTGTAACTACATCTTTAGTCCCATTTATGGGTCTTGAGAGAGGAAATGACATTGGTGTCAATGAAGGCCTTTCTGAGCCATCGGATTTCAACAAAAATGCGTGTTCCGAAGATGAACGGAGGTCTTACCGGTGTCATACGACATGAGGGTAAGTAATTAATGACAGAATTTTCCTTTTTGGGTGAACTACCCTTTAATTACAGGATGATGGAAATCGAAGTACTAAAACTCGTTTCTGGGTTTTGGCCTACAAGAATTGTCATCCCTATAGCCCTCTATAATCTAAAAACCTGTTTTATATGGAACCTTTTAATTTCACAAAAGGTTCTATATGGTAGAAAACTATAAAGAAGCTTTTGTGTGATTGAAAGATTCCATAAATGTGAAAGATTCTTTGTGAAACCATCAATGCCTTTAAAGAACCCATTTTTAGAATGTATGGCGGTGATATACTTACACAGCAGAAGACTTTAGCAGCTAAGCTCACATCAAAATGAGCAATCACTATTCTCACATCATTGTCCTGTAAAGAAAAAGCTTGATAAATGTCTATAATTTAATATACATTATGGAATGTGATTTGTGTATTAAAAACTAATTATTTGTAGCTTTCATGCAACATTGTAGCAATGCACTCTGGTAGATAAGTCTTGAGCAAAGTTAATAGTTTATTTACAAGATATGTGTGAGGAAACCAGACCCTCAAATACTGTACATACCTTTAGTTTTTTCACACAATCGCAGGGGACTTCAGAGAAGCTCTCCTCCTCTGCTAGATGGATGTTAGCCACTTCCAGATGTCTGCTTAAGTCTCTTTGTACCTTTTCAAGGGAATACGAGTTTTCAGTTTTACATTCTATTAACTCCCATATACTGCATTTTGTCCCAGATTAGTAAGTAGTATTACCTCTATGAACGTCTGCTCACGCTGGGTCAATGTACCAACTCTTTTCCATCCATACTGCCTGAGAAACCTCACCAGCGCCACATTAACTGTGCTTTCTGATGGCACAGTACGGAAGAAGTTCGGAAATCTTCTTTTGTTGGCCAGTGAAGGTGCCGTAACCGCAAATGACAGCTGTATAAAACAGAAAGTTGTCTAATTTTTTTAAAAAACAACATCTCTCATGAATGTTATTTAGTTTACCAGTACAAGTGCCATGGAAGTGGCGATATTCCGTCTGAACGATTAATGGAGTACCTGCACCAGGTTCCAGCCCTCCAGTGATTGTGCTAGAATGGACGTCACTGACGAACACACCCCTCCAAAGATCATCATAGGTTTGGGGCCATTGAATATGGTGTCAAAAAATGCTTTGAGTGCTTTGCCATTATCACACTAAAAGCAGAAAGAGTGCAAGAGTAGCATACATTCAATATGATAAGCTAAATGTAGTGTAGGTTTATTTATTATACATTTGTAGTATTACATTTATAGTATTGAGAGATCAGAGGAAAGTCTAGTGGTATCGTGATTACCATGCGGGTTTTAACAACACTACAAATAAATGTCTTTTTGTTTATCTCATTAATAAAGAAACTATTTTATCAGTATATTGCCGGATCACTTTTACTTAGAAAGTGTTTGGGGAATTCAGCAGAAAATGCACTTTTCAAATCCAATTCACATTTGGTTTGTAATATATTTGGTCTATACAATTTAACCATCTAACACAATTGGCAGTCATCTAGTGTCTTTGCTAAGGATCATGGCAGATTAGTAGATAGTGAGTGTGTTTTTCTTTGTAGCTGCAATACCTTAGCTATAGGAGCAAAGGCTAAAACATTAGCAAACAAATAAAAATACAGAGAGACTTTTAATTTAAGTCTCTTTAAAATGTCTTAATTCTGGCATTAGCTTTAGCAAATAGTAGGGCTATTTGCAGGACATTAAAATATTGTAATTGCAGCAGAAATTTATAATTTTTCTTTATATATATATATATATATATATATATATATATATATATATATATATATATATATATATATATATATATATATATATTTTTTTTTTTTTTTTTTTTTTTTTACATGCACTGATACAGCAAAAAAAAATTGCTGAGAGTTTGCCCAAACGTAGAAATTCTGTCATCATTTACTCTCTCTTGTGTTATTCAAAATCTATAACATTTTTTTTCTTCTTTGAAACACAAAAGAAGAAATTGTGAAGATGACGTTTTTGTCCATACAGTGGACATCAGTAATATCGGACCCAAATTACTTTTAATTGTAAGAATAAAAAAACACATTTTCCAAAATATTTCTGTTAGATGTTATACATTTAATTTAAACATATTTAGAATGTAGACTAATTTTTAATTTAGACTTTATAGAAAAAGAATGCAATTTTTTGTTTTGAACGACAAGAGGCCTAATTGATGACAATATTTGAGGTAATTATCAGTAGTTTCTGAAGACTGAGTTACTTTTGGCTTCAGCATCAAAATTAAATGAGAAAAATAAACAAAGTTACCTCGGAGTCTGTGAGGTGAAACTGAAGCTCGTAGTTGCCTAAAGGAGACGGCTGCTCGCTCAAATGATGCAATGCTAGTTCAACAGCAGGAAGCACCTCTGCCGTAATGTTGCCCCTCGCTGGATCTCCGCTGACTGGCATAATCCATAAAACTGGTAGTTTATGTGGCACCAGGCAATAGCACAGATCCCAGAAAGCGAGAATATTCAACAAGTTCCACCAGCATTCCATCCTTCCAGTGAAAATAATTCAGGCCTGTCCTTGGAAAGTAAACATAAATTTACGCTGCCCTGTGTGAGGCCCTGCTTCTTTAAGCATTTTCTAAAGCCTCATCTGTTGTCACCTGCTAGAACTCTAGCGTTTAACCATCCACGGGGATAAAGGGATAATGACTGACTTTGGACATCTGCTGCTACACTAAATCCTCAGAAAGAGGAGGAAACGCCATCACACACATCTCCGAACACACAGGTCTCTTCTAATGCTCACAACTGCCTTTTCCTTAGTTGTTAAAGTTAAAAACAAATAGCACTGGTGTCTTTGAGTCTTTAGGTATAAAACTCTTTAAAACTTGGCAAATATATACTTTTTTTGTATTTGTTAATATTTGAAACACAAAAAATATATATTTTAGAATTTAGAGGCTAACATTAATTGTCTTATATGCTGCTTATATGCTCTGACAGTTAATTGAAAGATTAGATGGGTTCACTCGTCCCGAAATTACATTGTGAACTTCCCTTAATTATTGTATTTTGCTTGTTTTATTCACAATAATGCATAACTGTACTGTAATGACTGACAGAGAGCTCATGTCAATTGTTTGCCACGATCCAGTCCAGGTATTTCTACACTTTAGTGTAGAAAGTTTGGAAGTGTTCAATACCACATTTTTCAGGACCCCATGACACAATGCCCCTCACCTCGTAGGGCTGCCCTTTAGATCCATAGCCCAACATGGGGAGGAACAAAGGACCCCCATTGGGGGGTGTTATCAAATTAATTTTTACTTTTTTTTATTAGTTTTTCTTTTTTACCCAAAAAAACATAACTGGATACTAATAAACACATGGCACATTTATCTTCTTTCAAGCTCCTTATGAAATAACAAGAGAGAAAATACTGTCAAGTTTAAAGGGATCCCCTGTTGAGACTTGTATGGCTTAATATAACATAAATGATGTCTCTTACTGAAATATGTAGTAGAAAACCCATGAAAGATCTACGTTATTTAAAAAATCGATTTTATATTTGGACCATGGGCGGCGCCATTTTGTTTGCGTTCTAGGTTGATGACGTAGAATGGTTGAACTCCTCAATCAGCTGCCGTTACCCGTAGCTATTTTTACCACAACGCAACTCGAAAATTGTTTCAGAGTTAAACAAAACCAATGAATTGCTTTGTAATTGTACTTAAAACACACTCAAACATACATGTGCACACAAACTCTCTCTCACAGACTCACACACACCCCAACAGATTGGCGCGAACACACACACACACACACACAGACACACACACACACACACACACACACACACACACACACACACACACACACACACACACACACACACACACACACACACAAATGTCGTGTTTCCATGTTTTATGGAGACTTTCCATAGGCGTAATGGATTTCATACTGTACAAACTGTACATCCTATCCCCCTACACTTCCCCTGCCCCTGTCCCTAAACCTACCCATCAAAGGAAACATTCTGCATTTTTACTTTCTCAAAAAAACTCCTTCTGTGTGATTTATAAGATGTTTTCCTCATGGGGACCTAAAAATGTCCCCACAAGGACAAGGATTTCGGATATTGGCATCTTTGTGGGGACATTTTGTCCCCATAATGTAGGGATTACCAGGCCACACACACACACACACACACACACACACATACACGCACTGCGTGAGTAACCCTCAATCACTATTCCCTGTGTTGATATCATAGCATAGACTGTTGATATGCAGTAGATTAACTGTAATGCCCAATGTCAGCAGAGGGAAATATCTAGATAGGACGATGGGATAGGGTAACGTGAGGAGAGAGGCAGGATGTTTTGGTGATGGGATTGGTTTGTGCATTAAAGTTTGAGCACAAGCTCAGTGAATTAACCTCAATCTTTAAACTTTCATTTTTAAGACACAATAACATTCCCTACTTTTGTTCACTAATACAACTTGAAGGAGTGAATGAAGACGAGTGCATGAAGTCGGAAAGCTGTTGTGAGTAAATCGGCTGTACACTCGTTATTGCGGTGCATCGTGAGACTGAATGACTGCACTTGAACATGTCCACTATGGTGTCGGACAACACTACAAATGGCCGTCCCTTCAAATAATGCCCTATTTCAGGGTATAGGGGTCGATTTCAGATTCAGCAACTGTCGTGGAGACTGAGCAGCCCAACATCTCGATTGAGACAGAGCAGTCTGTCAGGTGTGTGTGTGCGCCCGCCGATCTGTTTGTGACTTGTGTAGGTGAGTTTGTGTGCACATGTATGTTTGAGTGTGTTTTAAGTACAATTACAAAGCAATTCATTGGTTTTGTTTAACTCTGAAACAATTTTCGAGTTGCGTTGTGGTAAAAATAGCTACGGGTAGCGCCAGCTGATTGAGTAGTGCAACCATTCTACGTCATCAACCTAGAACGCAAACAAAATGGTGCCGCCCATGGTCCAAATATAAAATCGATTTTTTAAAATAACATTTTTCATGGGTTTTCTACTACATATTTCAGTAAGAGACATTGTTTATGTTATATTAAGCCATACAAGTCTCAACACCAGGGGATCCCTCTAACAGTAGCTTATGATGAACAAATCTTAACATATCAAAACTGATACTTCAACTTGTTAACTTGTGTACCTGTATTTTAAGCTCTTTAAACTATCACTGCACCAGTGCCAATAAAGTCATACAGAAATGTGCAACTAGAATACAGAAAAGAAAGAAAGTAAAGCCTACATTATTACGTGTAGAATACTGCAGGATTAAAAGTGGTCCAAAGTTTTTTTCAAAGAAACAGAAAGTCACTTTAGAGCATTCACAACATGTAGGCTACAGGGGCGTCGCATCCGTGGGGGATACACCCACTCTTTTCTCGGTGACAGGTTTCAACCGTTTCAACACCCGCTCTTTTTCTGCAGTTTTTCCGCAGTTTTGCACAAACTGCAGTCGCTCCTCCGTTTCTCTGGCCACTCTGTGGTTTCGCTCGCTGCGGCTGCTTCCCCTCCCTTTACATAAGATATTTTTATAGCTCTTTAAATATGTTGTTGCCTTGTGAAAAGTTTCGGTGCATAGGACGGACCTGTCCGTGGTCGTTCTCCGTGGTTCTGACCAAAGAAGAGCGCTTTGGAATCTCCATTATAGCACCAGGCTGCATAGTCTACCCTATCTCTCTGAGCCAATAGACTGTAAAAGTGGTCAGGAATGTAATATTTCCCCAAAACAAAGTTTAGTTCTCAGCTCGTATAACATAAGCCCGAATATTTGACAATTTTGTTTAATTGTGAACAGAAAAATGTTAAACGTCAACACATTACCGACGATTTTTGTTTGCATCTTTATTAAATAAGCCTATATAGCCTGTACCATGATGGTAGTTTAACCAACTCAGGGTTACAGGATTGGTTTTGAGTTGACAAAACCAAACCATTGTATTAAGGCTTTGTTGGTCCCATGATGCTGATCATCAGATTTCTCTGTCAACTCAGGCTTTGATCCTGAGTTCAGGAGTTTAGCTGTGACATCAGTAGAGAACAGCCAATCACACACTGTGGAACTGAGATTCACTTCTCGCGAGACAAGCAGTGAGATTAATTTCTCTCTTCTGCAGAATATTACATGATTGAAAAATATTAAGAATTTTAAAAAAAATACCCAGCAAGAAGAAAAGCTGTCTATGAAAGAGGACAACTTAAAGAAAAAATAGTATACGTCAATGCAAGTAAAAGTTATGAAGTCAGTTTAGTTAATATAGAGAAAATTGAACATTTCAGTTCAGTAAGCTTCTTTTTTTAATAGTTTTATTTATCGATTTAAAAGCTTATTTATATGACTTTATGTAGGCTATTTATATTAATTTTAACAAAGTGCCTATTAGTGATTGATTAACTAAAATGATAAATGTGTAATTGATTAAGGTTAAGGGTATAATAATTACATAAATTATATCAAAATCATTCAAAATGATTATTTTTATAAATAAGCATTGCTAAAAGCCAGATGCTTTAGTCTTTAAAAAACATTTGCTATGTAGTGACCTTTAATTTGAAGTAAAACAGGGGGAGTGACTTTATTGCATCAGAGGTGTGTCACTTTACTCACAGCTGATTGGCCCAATTTCAGTTTGAGATCTCTTATCTAGAACATAACCTGCCCTGGAGCAGGTTAGCCTTGGAGCGTAAGTTACTATGGCGCTAAAAGCCAAACCACTTTAATGGTATACCTAAAACCCAGGATTGGCACAAACTAAGCTTAAACAACTCTGGCTAGCCAGCTAAACCAGTTTCATGGTACAGGCTCCAGGTCAAAAGGATGAATCCCTCAATCTCACATCAAGATTTATAAGATTCATAAAAATGAATTATTAATAAAATAAATTAATAAAAGACAATAATCAAAATAATAATTTGAAAACATTTTAATATGAATAGTATTGCATACACCAGATTTTAGAATTCAGACACGAGAACTATATAAACAAATACACTTTACTTTAATTGGTCATCCGGTTGTATATAAAACTTTTTTTATTCATAATTGTAATTAGTTTTATTCAGTAAATATTTTGTTGTTTTTTATAATTTTTATTAGTTTTGATTTTTTTAATTATTTCTATTTTTATTTGTTTAGTTATTTTAGTTGGTCATTTATTTTATTTTATTTTAATTTCAGTTAAAGTTTATTTCAATTTTATCATGTTTTATTTCACAATAATATTGACTGACAGAGAGCTCATGTCATGTCAATTGTTTGCCATTGTTTCTCTGATCCAGTCCAGGTAGTTCTGCACTTTAGTGTAGACACTTTTAGAGAATTTGCCACATTCAGAAGGACCCCATGACACAATGCCCCTGACCTCGTAGGGCTGCTCTTTAGTTCCATAGCCCAACATGGGGAAGAAAAGAGGAGCCCCACCATCACCTGCGCAACTGTCAACCCTTTTAACATCATCTCCAGCACAGAACATGTTATCAGTGGAATTCAGACTCCCCGAATCACACTTGTCAAGAGTATATTCCTGAACATGCCCATAACGTAAACGTTTACTAGGAGGAGAAAAGGGCCCATCAAACCTTCCAAAACCCGATATTGTACCCATCGTGCCCTCCAATACAGGTTCATGTTTTTTGGTTGGCAGACACACTGGCCTGATGTTTGGACCGAGTGGCACCTTGGAAGACATTTTGATCAGAGCAATGTCATTTTCAAAGCTCTGATTATGATAATTTGGGTGAATTATGATCTTCTCTGTCTTCACAGTGACTGCGTTTTTGTCCTGAACATCAATTATTCCCGCTAACCAAGTCATGTTGTAATTTCTGTCCACTAAATGAGCAGCTGTTAGAGCCCAGTAATCACTGATCAGAGATGCACCACCTATGGTATATGCATTATGTAAGAGCTGCCAAGGAATCTGCCCCAGACGGGCTGGCTTCCCACCAAAGACTCTGCCTCCAAAAGAGACCTCTGTATTCATTCCACACACTAAAATATAAAAACAAGAAAATGTATAAAAATACATGTAGGTAATGAAAACAAAGTTCAATAACAATGATACTAAAAATATATAAAATCTCTCTTTATCTTTTGGCTGGTTCCCCATTAAAGACTGCTTTCAAATGAACACATCAAATCTAATATAATCAGTGTCAAGTTAACTTTCAGAAACATTACCAGGAACACAGGGAGGAATATTGTCTTTTCTGTCATCTGCTCTCCATTGCTGGTCTTCTGCGCAGGTGTATCTTCTTACTACAAGAAAGAAAGAAAGAAAGAAAGAAAGAAAGAAAGAAAGAAAGAAAGAAAGAAAGAAAGAAAGAAAGAAAGAAAGAAAGAAAGAAAGAAAGAACACAACTGATCACAAGTAACTGATCACAAATTCAGTTTAAATAGTGTAAAATCACATGAATGAAAACCACTTTTGTACAGTATCTGACCATTAGGATTTCCTTCAAATGTGTAGAATGGCTCATTGCAGTAATACTCAATGATTGACTGATTGTTCGACCCGCTGATAAACCGAACGCCTCCATTTAGCAGAGGCTTTGGTTCTCCACAATCAGATGCACCTAAAAAAGAAGTAGAGAATAAAAAATGAGCAAGAAAATAAACTGAATGTTAGAAAAAAATATTTCACAACACATTGCCATGTCTGTTAAATTAAAGTAGATGCAAGCAATGTTTTATGATATACATTTTCAGCTATAACAGTACGGTAATAGATCCAGTGATGCAGACTACTCAATTTTTTATGAAATTTCGCCATTTTGAACTGAAAAAATTTGATCGTGAATCATTTTATCGTAAAGGTTTCCATTTTGTACATACTAGACATACAAATAGGAGTGAATTTGTGTTAAAGGAACTGTATGTAAGAAATGTATTTCAATTAATCATAAAATGGCCCTGATATGTCACTAGACATTAAGAAATCATGTTAGTTTCAAATACTTATATCACTGACCGGCCTCCTATTAAGTCCGGCCAGGATATTGTGATTTAAAAAATGTTGTTGCAGCCATCATCTGATGTTGATGTTGACATGTTGTGTTTTGGCCTGAAGCTCCGCCCTCAACCTATCGAACAATCACAAAGTCAGTAGTGTTTCGGCATCCAGGTTGCCAGCTCTGCTCTAGTTACCACAACTGCAGCTGCAAACCTTCATGCTGATCCTGCAGCCTATCTGGCAACCTCGAGTCAGGGGGAGGGGGAGAGGGGATAGTGATTGCAGTACCAGTTTTGGCCACAATCTTACATACACTTCCTTTAAAATGAAATATTCTTTGCAAATAGTTTAAATTGATTACTTCATTGGCCTATTACTATTAGACACTCTTAAAAATAAAGGTTCTTAAATGGTTCTTTGGCAGGGTGTATGGTATGAAGAACCTTTGATATCCAAAAAAACTTTCCAGTGCACAAAAGGTTCTCTGTAGTGCAAAAAGGTAAATATTATTTTCAAAAAATATATATATTATTATTGTTGTTATTATTATTTAAAATCTTCATCACCCCTGGTTCAGTAAGGAACTCTTATAATAAAGTAGTATCAACGCAGCTTAAAAAGGTGCAATCTAATCCTGTTTACATGAAATAAGCCTGCTGCTGAGCAGGTTTGTTGCTATGACTGCAAGTCCAGGATGAGCGTGGAAGAACCAAACAATCCAAGATCATGCCAAATCCTCAACAATCAAATCCAGCTAACTGAGTTAGCAACGTACAAAGAACGGACCTGTCTGGTTGGCACAAATGTATTTTGTGTTTCATGTATTGAAATTACACGACTGGACATGCATTGTCTAACCCACGCTATTTTTTCAGTGACTTTCAAAAAGTGATGGGGCCAAAATCGACGTGTTGCTTTATTATAACTTACCAACAGCCTGGTAGGATACAATGAATCCCATGTGTGATTTGGGGTTTGAATCATCAGTTTGAAAAAAGAGCTGGAGACGGTTAGCAGACACCACGATGGGCTTGTGTCCTGGGTGAAACCTGTCTTTGGAACTCTGGCCACAAAACTTCCACAGAACCTTCTTATCAGACACAACCTAAATAAGAAATAATCCATTAAAATTAGGTCTGTGCGATATTAAAGAAAAATGTGTTATTCAATATCTTGTTAAAGAGGGGGTGAAATGCTGTTTCATGCATACTGAGCTTTTTACACTGTTAAAGACTTAGACAAGATTCCCATCCTAAACATAGACAAAGTTTCAAAAACTAATGTTGGACATTTGATGGAGTATTTCTGTGTCAAAAATACTCCTATTTGCTCCTAGTTGCGCGAGCAACTTGTTTCTCACAAGTTTCGGAGAGTTTTTTTTTCGAGTATGGGTCGACTTGACGTTAATAGAACGGAAGGTCCTTGTATGGGCCGTACGGGCTCTTCTCCCGGTAGGGTCCGCGCGTGCGTGACTAGAGCAAGAGAGAGGAAATGCACGCCGTAAACAGTCTCTCAGGTGCAGATCCAGTCCTCCGTGAAGACTTATGTCGCGCGCCGCGCTCCACTTTATTCCTATGGGTGACGTCAAGCGACTTCAACGCTTCAGCACAGCATTCCGGGAAGGCAGCGCTGCATTTGAACCGATTTGAACGCAGAAATGACGGGAAGCTTCAAGGCATCGCTTCAGTCGCGTCTCAAAGTGGATTTCCACGGTCACTGCTGTCACAGGACTTCACCAAATCATACCAAAGAATGTATGTTTTTGACAGAGCGGTCCCAGCGATAAAGGTTCGGTCTTGCTTTGGAAGCAGCCGGTGAGTAAATCAACTTCAAATGTCTCTGCTATTGGCTACCGTCGCATGAGTAAACATCAGTAAACGACACGATCGCGTGCTTCGTCATTTAAATGCGCTAACGGTTACTCCATTGTTGTTCTGTATAACGTTACACTAGTCTGACTCTGACGTGCAAAACCGTTTTGCTTGCTACTTCTAAGGTCTAGTCACATACAATAGTCCATAAACCGAATCATGTCCTCATAAACTGCGAGTAAAGACACACAAAGGCCCCTAAATACAGTACATACCACAGAGACGGACGTCCTGATGTTGCCGTTTCTCCTGTTCAATTTATTTCTGCCTCAGATTTGATTGTGGATCATTATCTGTATTAGCTAAGATAGCGATGGGTTTCTCCACGCTTGAGGACGTCACCGCTTTGTGCGCATTCGTCATTCTATAGCTCCGCCGAGACTATACGCCTCCAGGCGCTCGTTTTTTTCCGGAAAGACTTGGAACAGCCTATATTTCTTTTATAAATATAATAAAACTAAAGACTTTTCGGAGATATGAAGGATGCAATACTACTCTATAGGTACTCAAAATTGACATGAGATTGACTGAAACTGAGTGTTTCACCCCCCCTTTAAAAAAATTCGATATTCGATTTGAGATACGATATTGCAATAAGTGTGTAAAATCTATTTCAATTATATTTTAAAAAATATTTTAAAACTGAGAATGAAACCATTTGTGTTTCACATTCTTTCTGAGAAAAAAAAGCATCGCTACAATTTCTAAAAGTGACCAGCAGTGTTTTAGCAAACATTTTCGTTTCTGTGTGTGTGTGTGTGTGTGTGTGTGTGTGTGTGTGTGTGTGTGTGTGTGTGTGTGTGTGTGTGTGTGTGTGTGTGTGAGTGTGAGTGTGAGTGTGTGTGTGTGTGTGTGTGTGTGTGTGTGTGTGTGTGTGTGTCAGACAGAGCGAGCCTATTTTTAACGTCAAACAAGTCCCATAAGTAACAGTCGTGTGCCCATTCTTTGCTCTATGCGTCAACCTAACACGTACACTTTTCACAATGTTGAAGTAGCCTATTAAAATCATTCAGATATTGCGCACAGATATTGCGATATGTACATTTGCGATATTTCGATAATTTCAATATATTGCACAGCCCTAATTAAAATGGCATAAAACTGTATCTTATTGCTGTTCAAATGATTGTGCAAGCTCAAATGAGCCTAAAGTAAAAAATGAAAACAAATAAATAAAAACCTTGTGATGACATTTTACATTATTTTAAAGTGACACTTACTTTGAGAGAATCATGGTAACAGTTTGGAGAGGGCTCAATGTCCAGGTGATTGAACGTTAGTTGGATCTGATACCCCTGCGGCACTTCCAGGTCCCACTGTTCTAAGATATCTGCTGGATACGGTTGAGGGTACTGTGGAGAAGACACTTCTCCAAACATGGCCGGCTCACACTCACACACATTCACACATGCCCACAGCAGGCTGGATAGTAGGACGGGGATACAGACAGAGATCCAAGTGATGTAATCATTAAATCATTATATACACATGTTCTGAGATGGTTTAAAACATTCTTGATTGATGATTATCAAAATAATAAATGAACATAAATTCAGATGAAACATGAAAAAGAGGACTCACCTAATTATTAATACTTTCCCAGCCATGACAGACAAGCAGTTGTGAATAGCACCTTCACTAAAATTTTAAGGCAGTTATTTTTTTCTCTGCAGGCTACAATATACCTCTCTAGTGACAGAGCAAGGGTATAACAGTCATGCTAATATAAACATTTATTTGATTTGGCAGTGCTACAAAATCAATGACCCATGATTCACGCTTTAGCCTGTTTACACAATAGGTAAGGGTTAAAGTCTGCAGACTTGTTTTTATGCAGAACTAATTTGGCATAGGCCGAATTTGTGGTTTGTTCACGATATGTTGTGTCCTCTCATTAATGGTAATTTGCAAATGGACATTAAGAGGTTCATTTAGTTTTGACATTCCCTCTAAAGGTCTAAGGGGCAGTTGCACATGCACTGAATATAATGTTAGAAAATGTGTTTAGGGCTGCACACAAATATCAACACACCAGAATCTGCATTGGGTTATTAGAATTTTATTTACATTACATAATCATTAACATATCATTTAAACATTAACAAGCATATCTTGTATATAAATATTTATTTACTAATTATACGTTAAACATTAAATAATGTTTTTTTGTGATTTATTAATGAAGCTTTTAATCAGTGTAAACCATCTGTCAAAAGCATTTGTGGATTAAAAAGTGCGCCATTATATGACATTTGTAAGCATTTTAAGTAATGTATAATATAATATTTATTAATGAAAGTTATTATAGCGTGTTACCATTGCTGATGCAGTAACCATTAATAATTAATGGTTTAGTTCTTCACGAGTCATACATTAACACTGCATTGCATACATAAGCATGCATTAAAGGGTTAGTTCTCCCAAAAATTAAAATTATTTCGTTAATTACTCACCCTCATGTCGTTGGAGACCCGTAACACCTTCGTTCATCTTCGGAACACAAATGAAGATATATTTGTTGAAAGCTGATGCTGAGAAAGGCTTCAGAAAGGCCTCCATTGGCATTCAGTACATTCCCACTGACCCACTCACAAGACCCATAAAAGGCACTAAAGACGTCGTCACAAAGTCCATCTCACTACAGTGGCTCTACAATAATTTTATCAAACGACGAGAATAGTTTTTGTGCGCAAAAAAAATCTAAATAATGACTCTATCTGCCAAGTTATTGTCTTCTGTGTAGGTCTCAGACATGAACTCACCTGGAACTCTCGCGATAGCGGCGCTCCTCCTTTTCATTAATTAAACGGTGTACCTGCGTCATATTCTCGCGCATGCGTCAAGTTCACGTCAATAACTTGGCGGATAAAGTCGTTATTTTGTTTGTGTGCGCACAGTAACTATTTTTGCCGCATTGTAAAGTTATTGTAGAACCACTGTAGTGAGTTGGACTTTGTAACGACGTTTTTAGTGCCTTTATGGGTCTTGTGAATGGGTCAGTGGAAATATACTGAATGCCAATGGAGGCCTTTCTGAAGCCTTTTTCAGCCATCAGAATTCAACAAAAATATCTTCATTTGTGTTCCGAAGATGAACGAAGGTCTTAAAGGTGTCCAACGACATAAGGGTTAGTAATTAATGAAATAATTTTCATTTTGGGTGAACTAACCCTTTAATGCATATTAGTGCACATGTATTGTAAAGTGTTACTAACTTTATTTTTAACCCAGCAGAGGGAGGTATAGTTTATTTTTAAGCGACAAATCTGAAAAGACTCCAGTTAGACTCCAGAAAAGGTTCCAGTTTCATTTAATTTAAATTGCCTGCCTGAAATACAAAACACTTTTTTTTTCATTATGCACATTATTGAACCTGATCGTATCATTAAACACTGATATTGTCTTGACTTGCACAGTGTATGCTAATTATTTGCCATTGTTTCACTGATCCAGTCCAGGTAGTTCTGCACTTTTGTGTAGAAACCTTTAGAGACTGTATTACCACATCTTTCAGGACCCCACGACACAATGCCCCTCACCTCGTAGGGCTGCTCTTTAGTTCCATAGCCCAACATGGGGAAGAACAAAGGACCCCCACTGTCACCTTTACAACTGTCAATACTTTTAACATCATCTCCAGCACAGAACATGTTATCAGTGACAGTCAGATCCCCTGATTCACACTTGTCAAGAGTATATTCCTGAACATGCCCATAACGTAAACGTTTACTTATTAAGCGCTGCTCAAACCCTCCAAAACCCGATATTGTACCCATCGTGCCCTCCAATACAGGTTCATGTGTTTTGTTTGGAAGACACACTGGCCTGATGTTTGGACCGAGTGGCACCTTGGCAGACATTTTGATCAGAGCAATGTCATTATCAAAGTTGGTTTGAATACCACCATGACCAGCCCTATGATAATTTGGGTGAATAATGATCTTCTCGGCCTCCATATTGACTGGGGTTTTGTACTCGTTATCAATTATTCCTCCAAGCCAAGTCATATTGTAATTTTCAAATCCATCCACTACATGAGCAGCTGTTAGAGCCCAGTAATCACTGATCAGAGATGCACCACCTCTGGTATATGTATTATGTAAGAGCTGCCAAGGAATCTGCCCCAGACGTGCTGGCTTCCCACCAAAGACTCTGCCTCCAGAAGAAACCTCTGTATTCATTCCACACACTAAAATATATTAAAAAGAAAATATATATATATAAATATGTACCTATATATGCGAGTAAAAAATAAAGTTAAATAACAATAGTTAAGAAAAATTTATCTGTCTATCAAGCCACAATTATTACCAGGATAACAAGGAGGAATAACATCAATGTTGTTGTCTTCTGTCCATTTCCGGTTGACTGAACAACTATATCTTACTACACAGAAAGAAAGAAAGAAAGAAAGAAAGAAAGAAAGAAAGAAAGAAAGAAAGAAAGAAAGAAAGAAAGAAAGAAAGAAAGAAAGAAAGAAAGAAAGAAAGAAAATTAGCTCAAAAAGTCAGGATTTGTCCATCACAAGAATAAAACTGAATTTTTGTACAGTATCTGACCTTTAGGAGCATCCTTAAATCTGTAGTAAGGCTCATTGCAGTGATACTCTATGACAGAGAGATAATTGTTGTTTTCACCACTGATAAACTGAAAATGTCCATTTGGCAGCGGCTTTGGATCTCCACAGTCAATAACTGCAATGACACATAGGAACAACATGACGAATGGATGAAATGTCGCAAAATGCTAAATCAGGTAATGTGCATTTACTCACTCTTGCACTCTGGCAGTGTCAAATGCCATTGTCCATTACTCTGACACATGGACTTAAAACTTGCAATCTCTTTCTCTCCCTGGGAAAAATGAATTCATGTCACATGATTGCTTAGGCCATAATCGCCAGATTTCCTAGTTTACTCTACAAAACACATTGTTTTTGTTTTACCATCAGCATGATTTTTATCATTACTTTTTTACATCAATCTCACCATCATGAGCTTGTATCCTGGGTTACAGTGTACTTGAATGTAGTCTCTGTACAAGTACTGGGGAAAATATGGTCTAACTCTTCCATTGCTGATGCTGCCCGGATGTGGACACTCCACCCCTTTAAGAGAGATGTGAGGACATCAGACTAATAAACATTAGCAAAGATTATTGAAGATTTATAGTGATTTGTCAGTGTTTTGACATTCACATGGAAAAACATTTAATAATGAAAGAGCATATTTTTCCCTCTCTCACTCTGTGTGGTGTAACGTAAGCTCCACCCCTGGCTTTGTCCGTATCTGTCGGTGTGATACTCCAGCTGGACAGAGTGAGTGCCCGTGTTAAGGACACCAGGGCTTATTTCTCCGCAGTACTTCTTATCCTCTCCTAGGGCAGACACCTGAGAAAAAACGAAAAGCAAAAATAATTTATAAAATATAAAAAAAAATATTAAAAAATAGTTGTTTATAGCAAAACATACTTGCAACCAGTGAAAGAGGCAGGTTGGTCCTTGATTGTAGACTTGCTCTATGTGAAAGGTCTGGCTAAAGTTGAGGGTGATAATGAAACCTGGCTGCACAGAGATGCTGTAGACACAGTCCAGATCATGCGGGGATATGTCTGGGTAACCAGGACTGGAGATGGTCCCCTCTAGTTCACTGTGCACCCCTCCTCCACAGTCCACTAGCAAAGGGTGGCATTATGCAGCAAAGAAACACGCGAGCAGGCATCTTTAGAATTTTGTCTTTGAACGTCTGTTTTTTAACGTCTTGTATATTTATATGGCATCGCTGTCGAAGAGTAATGTTATAACAAATGTCAATAGACCGGGAAGATTTTAAAATGAGTGGTTCTTTGATAAATTTGTATCTTACCTTCGTGCTGGGGAAATACAAATAAAATACAAAAGAAAGAACACAACGAACGTAACATTGGAAAGTACATACGGTCCATAAACTTATATAAGGTCTATAGGTTATTTTTTTCAGCTGGATGTAAAGTTAGACTATGCTTTACAGTATATCAGTGGTATTTTGGTATTGTTTATATACTATGATAGTTTTTATTAATATTTTTAATGAGCATTTACCCATTTTCATTTTAAATTTAGTTTACTTTTTAGGGATTGTGTTATGTCCTTTTGACATTTAATTTTTTTTAAATAATATTTTTTAAATCAATTTATATATATATATATATATATATATATATATATATATATATATATATATATATATATATATATATATATATATATATATATATATAAAATACTACTACTAGTGTGTGTGTTTGTTTGTGTGTGTGTGTGTGTGTGTGTGTGTGTGTGTGTGTGTGTGTGTGTGTGTGTGTGTGTGTGTGTGTGTGTGTGTGAGACCTGGTAATCCCTACGTTATGGGGACAAAATATCCGAAATCCTTGTCCTTGTGGGGACATTTTTAGGTCCCCATGAGGAAAACATCTTATAAATCACACAGAAGGAGTTTTTTAAAAAAAGTAAAAATGCAGAATGTTTCCTGTGATGGGTAGGTTTAGGGGCAGGGGCAGTGTAGGGGGATAGGATGTACAGTTTGTACAGTATGAAACGCATTACGCCTATGGAAAGTCCCCATAAAACATGGAAACACGACGTGTGTGTGTGTGTGTGTGTGTGTGTGTGTGTGTGTGTGTGTGTGTGTGTGTGTGTGTGTGTGTGTGTGTGTGTGTGTGTTATAATTATTATAACTATATTTTAGGTTTAGGCATATATATATTCACCTAAAGGATTTTTAGGAACAACTGTTCAATTTCTCATTAATGCAATTATCTAATCAACCAATCACATGGGAGTTGCTTCAATGCATTTAGGGGTGTGGTCCTGGTCAAGACAATCTCCTGAACTTCAAACTGAATGTCAGAATGGGAAAGAAAGGTGATTTAAAGCAATTTTGAGCGTGGCATGGTTGTTGATGCCAGACGGGCCTGTCTGAGCATTTCACAATCTGCTCAGTTACTGGGATTTTCATGCACAACAATTTCTAGGGTTTACAAAGAATGGTGTGAAAAGAGAAACACATCCAGTATGTGGCTAGCCTAAAAATCTAGACGCACCCTAGCGGCAGCAAATCTAATTTGTCGCGAGTGTCATCTAGCAACTCTCAATACACTTCTGAGGTGTAAACGCCAAACTCTGGTCGGGCCAGTCACATTGTGTATAGAGTCGGTGGGCGGGGCTTATAATAATGATGGGCCGAGTTGCGCTTGCTGCTTCTAGTAAACACAGAAACTGAAGAACGGCGGTCTTTCGAATCAACTTTGACTGCGACTCTGGAAGACTTGGAGTTAAGCTTTTCTCTGAGAAAAGAACAAAGATTGGATTGAGCCCTGTCAATGGTGAGTTTCCAGACCAAACATCTTGATGTGGGTCTGGCTTGTAAGGCTAGTATGCGGCAGTCATATGGGCGAAAATGCCTTGTTGATGCTAAAGGTCAGAGGAAAATAAACCGAATCATTTAAGCTGATAGAAGAGCAACTTTGACTGAAATAACCTCTCAGTACAACCGAGGTATGCAGCAAAGCATTTGTGAAGCAACAACACGCACAACCTTGAGGCGGATGGGCTACAAAAGCAGAAGACCCTCCCGGGTACCACTCATCTCCACTATAAATAGGAAAAAGAGGCTACAATTTGCACAAGCTCACCAAAATTGGACAGTTGAAGACTAGAAAAATGTTGCCTGGTCTGATGAGTCTCGATTTCTGTGCAGACATTCAGATGGTAGAGTCAGAATTTGGCGTAAACAGAATGAGAACATGGATCCATCATGCCTTGTTACCACTGTTCAGGCTGGTGGTGGCGGTGTAATGGTGTGGGGGATGTTTTCATGGCACACTTTAGGCCCCTTAGTGCCAAGTGGGCATCGTTTAAATGCCACGGCCTACCTGAGCATTGTTTCTGACCATAGCCCGATTTTAAAACAAAGATTCGAGAGAGGAAATGACATTGGTGTCAATGAAGGCCTTTCTGAGCCATCGGATTTCAACAAAAATATCTTCATCTGTGTCTGAAGAGGACCAGAGGTCTTACGGGTGATGATGAACGACATTAGGGTAAGTAATTAATGCAAGAACTTTCATTTTTGGGTGAACTAACCCTTTAAGGTTTTCATCTAATATTTATATTATTGTTTCAGCTTTATTTAAAATAACAAATATTTGTATTAGTTTTATTTTCGGTTAACAATGACAACCTTGGTGTTTATATTGTTTTTATGTATAACGTTAATAATATAACTGAATTGTTTTTTATTATTATATTGTTTTGATAACTATACATTAAAATGCAACTATTAAATGCAGAAAGTTATATTAAAATTGTAAATAGATCAGAAATTAGAAATAAACTATTTAAAATCATCACTGAAACAAATGCATTGCATTTCAAAAAATGTAACACCTTTTAGAAAACTAAAAGCGATCACCAACCTTTATAATCCGCACAAAAAGCATGCTGAAAACATAAAGATCATGGCACCTGGGCTGTTATTTTTGAACACACTCACAGGCGCAGGTGCGATGGTCAGTCTTTAGCGTGTAACCGTGATGACATGCACACAGGTAGGAGCCAAGAGTGTTGAGGCATATCTGTGAACATGGTGGATCTTTTACCACACTGGAGGATGAACACTCATCTATGTCTAAGGGAACAAGTAAGGATATAAACTGTTAAAAGATGTACACAAAAGATTATAGTGTTTAATAAATAACATAACAGGCCATGAGCAACAGTGCTGTTGTGAAACTCGTGCAATGTATGTATCAATAATAAAATTGGAAGTTGCAACTGGTTAAGCCAATGTGTTTTTTCTTCTTCTCCAAACATAATAAATTACCTGCGCCTCAGATGCCTGATGTTTGGAAATGCCATTAAGTCGGTAGAACTAAATGTGTTTCCATCTTAGTTTATGCACAAATCGTCTTATTTGATTACAAAATATATATGTGTTAATTGAGCGCACACATTTTTGAATTACCTTTAACAGATTTTATGCACATTTTAGTGTTTTAATACAGCATTTTATTTATTTATTGCAATATCTCACAATTCAAAAATATATTGATGGAAAATATCCAACTGACAGTCTGTATTGAACACAAAAACATAGACATGGAGTGATGCAAACTGCTAAAAGCCGATCAAATTCAAGGACCGAGCTGTTAAATGAATTTAATTAAAATACTAAAAGCGGAATGTTCTACATCCTGATAGAACGTTTAGGAGAAAACATATGTAGACAACGCTAAATTGTTTGTAATATGCTTCAACATAACTCACCAACAGCCTGATAGAATGCAGTGAATCCCAAGTGTGACACATGATTTGAGTCGTCTGTTAGAAAAACCAGCTGGAGACGGTTACCTGGAGCCAAGATGGGCTTGTCACCAGGGTGAAACCTGTCTGTGGAATTCTGGCCACAGAACTTTCCCAGAACCTTTTCATCAGACATCACCTGAACATAAAAGGACCACATGTGCCGAGGTATTAGAAACGAAATGTCCTGCTAAATAAATGACTTACTAAAGCCAAAGCGAATACAGTCACAATCATGACACATCCAATTCACATCTAGTACATAGAGCGTTACTTTTTTGGGAGATGTTCCCCCACAACACAGTATAACATATGGATTGCGCAACATGTAAGCTAAAGCATCACTAACCGAGACAGAATCATAGTAGCAGTTTGGAGAGGGCTCAATGTCCAGGTGATTGAACGTTAGCTGGATCTGGTAGCCTTGAGGCACTTCCAAGTCCCACTGTTCTTGGATATTCGCTAGATACGGTTGAGGGTACTGTGGTGAAGACACTTCTCCAAACATGGGCGGCTCACACTCACACACATTCACACATGCCCACAGCAGGCTGGGTCAGTGTTTGAGTAAAAAAAAAAACAGAAAAATAACAATTGTGTCATGCTGGAAGAATTCAGTAAATGGACACGGGATATTCTGAGATGGTTAAGAATTGTCAGTGTCCAACGATAATTGTTATTAAATGAATCACACAATTGAATTATTTATATGCAAATGTTAAGATTTAAATATAAAAACGTACCAAATTATTAGATGTATTCCATCCATAACAGATACGCAGATGTCAGTAGCTGTATCACTTTTGTGCTAATGCAGTCATGGGTTTTTCTTGGGATGAAGTGCATTTGGTAACAATCCCAAATGAGAGAACAAGAGTCTAAAAGTCATCAAAAAAGGTAAACTTGTTTGATTTGGCTATGGCAGAAAAGAGAGAGAGATGACCACTTTTCCCGTAAACCCTCAAACATTTAAGGGCTAAAGTCTACAGAGATAATTTTTATGGATCTTTTTTTTTTACAGATTGTTTCCATCTTTGTTAGTTAAAAAGAAAGTGTGTCTATAAAACAGTTTTGAGGATATAAACCATTATTCATTAATATCTCCTGTTTTGGCATTGTAAGTGGGCATTGAGTTTAATTAAAAAGTCACAATAAAAACAGGTTTATTTGATTTGGCTGAAGAGTAAGACAAATCTAGAAAGGCAAGAGTACGAAGCATGGAAAAGCCATGGAAAAGAAAAAGAGATGTGGAAGGCTAAGGAAACCTGTGAGCTGTTATCATGCTGGTTTACTCATGAAATAAATCTTATTCAGATTAGGCAAAAAAGAGTGAACATTTGCAACAAGTACAAAAGAGACTGAATGTCTTTATATGTGAAAATGGTTTTATTGGGGAGTATAAAACTTGAATCATTTAGCAGATTATGTATGGTAGATAGAGTCTTTTCTGATGTGCATTATAATAACAACTGGTGTAGGTGAATATAATTTTAGTGTGCTGATGTTAGTTGTTTTCAATGGTTTCTTTGATCCAATCCAGGTAGTTTTGGACTTTAGTATAGTAGCCCTTAAAGCTTTCATTTCCACATTCAAGAGGACCCCATGATACAATGCCTGCAAGACGATAAGGCTTGTCTAGAGACCCATAGCCCAAACTGGGGGAAAACAAAGGACCCCCACTGTCACCTTTACAACTGTCTACACTGGTTCCTCCAGCACAGAACATGTTAGAGCTGACAGGAAGACCTCTAGAAGAACACATTTCAAGTTGATATATCTGGACAAGTCCATAAAGCAGATATCTACTCATTTGTTTTCCATATCTTCCAAAACCTGAGATTGTGCCCTCTGCCACAGGTTCATCTGTTTTGTTTGGCAGACACAATGGCCTGATGTTTGGACCTAGTGTCACCCTGGCAGACATTTTGATTAGAGCAATGTCATTATCAAAGTTTTCTGGATTTTTTGGTTTTTCTGTACCAACTCTTTTACCAACTCTTTTATAATTTGGGTGAATTATTATCTTCTCTGTCTCCATATTGACTGGGTTTTTGTCTTGACCATCAGTTATTCCCCCTAACCAATTCATTGTTGTTTCTTCATATCCATCCACTACATGAGCAGCTGTTAGAGCCCAGTAATCACTGATCAGAGATGCACCACCTCTGGGAGATGACTTATGGAAGAGCTGCCAGGGAATCTGCCCCAGAAGTGCTTGCTTCCCACCAAAGACTCTGCCTCCAAAAGCCACATCTGAATTAATTCCACACACTGAAAGAGAGAGACAGAAACGGGAAATATTGTAAAAAGAGATATGAAAGATAACCAATATTATTTGAGTTTATATGTGTATTTAGGATGACTGAGTACCTGGTTCACATTTAGGCAAATCTTCTGTTAATTTTTGACCACTCTCAGAGACCCAATTACCCTCAGCATTACAGGTAAAATTACCTGAGGAAAGGGAAGACAGACAAAGTCAGATAAAGATGTGGAATGAACTAGTCATTTATCAAGAATTACACTAATAATGTTCACATAAACCATACACATCTCACCAGTTTTGTCCAGTTGATAATATTGAGATTTACATTTGAAACTGATTTGTTTCAGATACGTTGTTGGAGGATCTTTTTCTGATAGCTCCACTAATTCAGGAAGATCTGGACTGCCACAATCCACAGCTGAGGAGAAAAACAAGAAGAGTTTTTTATTATTATTATTATTTTAAATGACTAACAATTTTCAGCTTCATGCAAAAAAAAAAAAGCATTTTGGATGTGTCTAGAAACTGAATGAGCTACGATATACAGTTATACAATTGATTGTGAATGATAATGAACCTAGTATTGTTTTTGTGGGCACTTCAAAATTGTGAATAATTATTTATTACAAATTATTCAGATTTTTAGAATGTATTTTAAGAATACTTTTCCATCTACCGGTTTAAATCTACAACACTGCTTGTGCTGCATCAAAAAGAGGCATGCAAGCACTTTGATGTAAACAACCCCAACGGGAATGAGAAGCATGGCAAGAAGAAGCAATGAAATGAATATGCACTTTCACTTTCTGACAGTAAATGATGGAACAGCTGAAGTGCAGCCATTACCCTTCAAAACCCCCATAAGCAAAGCAGCTACTGTATTTGGTTTCTGAAGAGCATTTAAAAATTTCAAACAGCCATTTGGATTTTTGTTTTTGTAATGGTGTTCATCACAGCACCAAATATTTAATAGGCTATTTATTTTCAAACTTAAGTATTTTTTACATTTTAATCTGGACTAAAACATGCCCTAGATATTGATTAAAAATGTTCTGATTCTTTATTAGATTTCAGTAACACTTTACAGTAAGGCTCCATTAGTTAACATTTGTTCATTCATTATTTAACATAAAATGACAATGAAAAATACTTCTAAAGCATTTATTAATATTAGCTTATATTAATTCCAACATTTACTAATACATTATTAAACCAAAAGTTGTAAACATATTATTTAATGGACCTGAGCTAACATGAACTAACAAGGATTAGTTGTATTTTATTTTTTTAAACTTATGTAATAACTTCAGTAACAAATGTAGTTATTGCTAATTTTTAATGTTAGTTAAAGCATTAATTAACGAAACCTTATTTTAAAGTGTTACCTACTGCTCTTTATAATTCTTATACACTTTAATCTGTTTTAAACATTTGTTGTGCATTGTTTTGTGTATTTTGTGCATTTATGTTGAAATGTTAAATGAGTAGTTTTTTTAGAAAAAAGTTATTAAACCTGTTATAGTATGATAACACCTTTTTTGCAAATAATTTATATTTTGTGATAATATTATAGTATATAGTTTGTCTGTCTATCATCAGACCAAGTTCAATCTTTTAAGATTGAACATTAGTCTTGGGAGTCTGCTCGGTAGGCATGATAAATGGGCATAGTTCAAATGACTTTGTACGCAATTGGATAGTCCTTTAACCAATCAGACCAACGATCTGTAGCTTCTCTATCCGTCATTGTGTTAAACCCGACTATAGCGTGCCAGGTGGATAAGCCAGTTTGTGACTGGTCCCCACAAATTTGTAACGAAAGCAGGGCAAAATCAAATCGCCGGCAGATCAGCCTGGGTTTACCCAGTCTAATATACCGTAGTAAAAGCGTCAGCAAAAATTTGTGACTTGAACATTTGATACTGTCCCATGTCTAGAGCTGCCAAACATTTTTTGGCCATTGGTATGCCCACCACATAAAAGTTTCAAAAAGTTTCACGTTTTAAATGGTGACTTAGCAAATGTGTGGTAAGCAGCTGTTTTGTGAGCTTGTAACACCACATTACATCATAAACTGTATATAGGGAGAACGGCAGTGAAGACAGCCCATTTAATTCTAAGGATCAAAGAGAGGGTGGAAAATGATCAGGTCCAAATATAAGATGTCTTCCTAGAAAGCATGAAAAGAATACATTATAAGGCATTTTCTCACGTTCACATGGGATAACAGGACTCCACTTTCCATTCTTCTGGCATGTAGATTCATACTCAACCTCAGCTGATTCATCCTGTGAATTTTTTTTTTTGAAAAAAAGTTTTGATAAACTACCATACATGCTGACTATGTATCCAAATTTAAGATAATTAAATTTCAATTTATTAGCTAACATAACTATATATATATATATTATTATTATTATTATTATTATTTATTTATACATTTCTATTAATAATTAATCTTTGTTTTAATCTATATTTAAAAATACATTTTATAAAATGTTTCTCAACAAACCCATAACATTAGTCTGCACTCTGCAGCCCTCTAGCTCAGGCAGTAAAAAACAAATCAGCCTGAAATACTTACCAATTTTAATACATATCCCTTGTCACACTTCACTTTAACCTTGTGGCCCGTGGGATATTTGGAATCAGAATGCTGTGAAATCAGACTAGATTTTGGCGTCACAGGTCCAGCACAATCCATTTCTGAGAGAAAGTAAATAAACAACAAGTAAATAAACAATTGACAGCACTTTTCATTCCATTTTCATATAAGTGGTCTATCAACATGCTTGTATTTCAGAGTACATCAGCATAGCCTACATTGTGACTAACGTTATATAAACATGCAATATCGTTGACGAAAAAAGACGAGTCATCACTGGTTTTGGTTTTGTCTGAGGGAGGAAGAGCGTTCATGCTTGCGGTTGCCAGATTTCAGTCATTTAAATCCCCAATCAGAGCTTTTCTGTGAAAAGAACACATATACTATCCTGTGTTTTACCCAAATATATAAAATCTGCAAATCATATGCATGCGAGCTCTCTCGCGCGTGCGGATGATCTGAAAACACCAATAAACAAGTAAGCTGCATTTTATCAATCTCCATTTGAGATGTTCTGCTTAAAGAGTCATTCAGTCAGTCTGTGTTCTGTCAGGACTGTCAGGACTCACGATCCGCTTTGCTAAACAGCTGAACTGCAGTGTGCTGTGAGCTGCTGAAATAAGCCAATCAGAGCTGAGCTCAACATTAAAATTCATGACTCTTCCAAATAATCAAAAACAGAGCATTACAGCCTAGGGACAATTTATAGGGTTGTAAATGGAACTGTAAAACTGTATCTGGACAATTTTTGACCTTAAATAAGCCACATACCCTCTATGTAGATATCAGACAACAATTTAACATATTGTTACACATCATTCTTAGGGCACCTTTAAGCTTTTCATCAACTTACGAACTCCCAGAAGTTACTACACAAACGGCAGTTGGAGAAAGCCTGACATATGTTTAACGCACTTCACATTCACATTGAGTGAGGTCAAAATAATTTAAAAATAATCAGATTATATAACCTAAAATGTGTAATGTAGGCTTATAGATTATATCTTCATCATGGAATTTGTATTCAGTAATGGATTACAGTTTGTAAGTAATCTACCCAGCACAGGCCATCAAAATGGGTTTTTCAGTGACAGATTCTCAGATTGTTACATTTGGTTCCCCCAATCCTAAATATGCAGTATATCCTTGATTAGTTTTTAAGATGATGGGCAACAGCCACACGGCCCACACCTCTCACTCTGTAGCTGAGGCTAAATCCTCGGTTTGATCCTCCTTGATGGTCGGTCCTGAATGTAATCTGAACATGATGAGACCTTGTGAGGAGGAACGGAGGAAGATCCCTTCCACAAAACATCTTACTCTTAACATCACCAGAGAGAGGTTTTATCTAAGAGGAGTGGGTATAGAAAAAAAGACAAGGTCAATGAGGAGAAATACAAAGAAAATGAGACAATATTTAAATATTGTATAAAACATACAGTTAATGAGTCGATACACTGTCCATTCTCTTTCATTTCCACATCAAACACGCCTGTGAACGTCAGCTCAAACTGCAGACCTTCTTCTACAGCCAGAGTGTAAGAACACACAGAGTTTTCAGGGTACGGCTCAGGCCAGTCTGGTGATTTTAGCACACCTTCTTGAGAGCCAGTGTGATCTTCATTACAGCTAACTAACAGACAGACAGAAAAAAAGAAAACAAGTCATGTCACTATACCTGCTTTATTACTAATCAAATGAATCATAGATAATCATATATTTAAATATTTGTTGAGAAAAGCCCCCATTGGCACATTAGGTAGAGTAAATTGTACATTTTAAAGTAAATTGTTAAATAGACAGAAAATTGGTTTTATAAGTCAATAGGTTTTATTATACATCATCGAAGCCTATTACTGACTTGAACAATACATTTTTTGATCAAGAGATAAAGACACCTCTTTACTATCTTCAACAACACCAATTCTAATTGGGCTTCAATGTTTTAATCAATCAACAGCTGGAAATAAATGTCTAAAAGGAACCTATTCTTTTAGAGAATTACAACAATTATTAAAATATATAGTATATTTTTATATAATATATATAGATATAGAGTATGGTGACGATTGTTTAGCGCTTAAAGGAAGCTTTAAGAAAATATACACATAAAATTGTTTGTTTGTTTTTCAAACTAAAATGAATATTGCATGTCGATGTATTTATTTGTATAAGTAATCAAGTGATTTACAGGATAAGGAAAAATAATGGATTTTACCTTTGCAGGTGTGCTTATCGGGGTCAAGGATGTAACCTGGTCTGCAGAAACAGCGATAACCTCCAATGTAGTTATTGCACAGTTGGGTGCAATCATTATCAGGGTCCTTACACTCATCAACATCTAAAAGACAATAGGATTTGATATTAAAGGGTATAACACACAAAGTTTCTGCCAATCTCATGTTAATATTGAATACCTATAGAGTAGTATCTCCCCAAGAGTCTTTAGATTTATTAAAAGTCAGATACGCTGTACCAGTTATTTGCAAAAACAGCGGAGTTCGTGGAGGAGTCCAACTTGTTTTTTTGAAACATTGGCCATGTTTAGCATGAGAATCCAACTCTTTAACAGTGTAAATAGAACAGAATGACCAAGCCCCCCTTATTCATATTTTTTCCTAAATTTAGATATGTGGACAAATGCATTTTTGTCTCAGTGCATGCATTGTTTTAGTTTGGCAGGGTCGCCGCTAGCTTAGCTTAGCATAATGAATGGAATCCTATGTTGCCAGCTAGCATGTCCCAGGTAAAAGTGATCCAAAAAAAACACCCACCTGATTACTTCTTGTGGCCTGCGTATAGCCTGACAAGCCAGACCCACATCAAGATGTTTGGTCTGGAAACTCACCATAGACAGCTCAATCCGAGGGGCGGGATAAACCGTTGTCTTTCAAACTCCCTCTGCACGCGATAGGATAGCGCTACAACCAACCAGAGCAACGAAGGTGAAACAGAGCTTGTTGATAGATTAAACATTCGCCGTATCCGATCGGCAAAACTCTGAACACATCTTCCCTTCTTAAGAATGACTTCAGTGCCGTTCTTTGTTCTTTTCTCAGAGAAAAGCTTAACTCCAAGTCTTCCAGAGTCGCGGTCAAAGCTGTTTCGAAAGACCGCCGTTCGACAGTTTGTGTGTTTACTAGAAGCACGCAAACGCAACTCGGCTGTCGTCATTATGGCCCCGCCCACCGACTCTATACATGATGTGATTGGCCCGGCAAGAGTTAGGGGAATACAGCTCAGAAGAGTATTGCGAGTTGCTAGACGACACTCGCGGGCAGATTAGATTTGCTGCCGCTAGGGTGCGTCTAGATTTCTAGGCTAGCTTGCGTATTCACAACGAGTACAAATAGCTATGCAGATTAAGACAGCAATTTCCTAGGCAGATATTGACTTGGGACTATATTATGGGGAAGCACAGGCGAAGCACTGCTAATTGGGCGCAATTAGAGATATCTCGGCTCTCATCCTCACATCCTCCGGCTGTTGAGCGATCGCAATGTGTTGCGTGATATCTCTGCAATTAGCAGTGCTTCGCCTGTGCTTTCATATAATATAGTCCAAAATCAATATCTGCCTAGGAAATCACCTAGTCTTAATCTGCATCGCTATTTGTACTTGTTGGGAAAATGGAGGCCACAAGAAGTAATCAGGTGGGGGTTTTTTTGGATCACTTTAACTCGGGACATGCTAGCTGGCAACATAGGATTCCATTCATTATGCTAAGCTAAGCTAGCGGCGACTCTGCCAAACTAAAACAATGCATGCACTGAGACAAAAATGCATTTGTCCACATAGGAAAGAGGTTTAATAAGCCCTATTTCTAAAAACGGTGGAGTGTTCCTTTAAAGCAATTTCAAAGGTAACATTCTCGATGACCCATAATCTCATATTCTTTTCTACCCTGCAGGCAGTATCTGTTAATCACCTTGAATGGCATAAAAGCCTCGAAATCCAGTGTATCTCTCAGGATTCGAGTAGTCTGCGACAAATGAAAAAGAAAGACAACCACCAGAGGAGGAGTGGAGGAAAGGGTTGATAGATGCCTGCAGCTCCTTCATAGACTTTCGTCCACACAGATTGAAAAGCAGCTCGTCATCTGCAAATACCTGGACAAAAGTGGTTGTTACTTAAAAAGACACAAATTATAAATAACTGATGTAAACACTGTAGAACAATTTCTTTTTTTTTTACTCAAAGACTCCTTTCAACATAAAACTGCACTTTTAAGTTGCGCACAGATACAGTATACATTTTGTGACAACAACCAAAAAAAAAAAAAAACTCTTTCAAACACACCTTCAAGGAATCGTCATCACACTCAATGCTTTCTTCCAGGTCCAAATGTATAAGAGTGAGTGTGATTTTGTGTCCGGTGGGAGCACATTCTTTCCAAGTCAGACTGGAATCAGGGTCATAACCTCGTGGGTATCCAGGAGACTGCACCCATCCAGCCAACAGCACTGACCCACACAAGGAAAGGAGAAGGAAAATAACACTGGACAGGGAGAGCGAAAGGCAGAAATAAACAAATTCATAATGGAGAATAAGGGAGAAAATAGTAGAGTAGAAATTAATGAAGCCGAAAAGACAAGAAAAAGATGATAGATAGATAGATAGATAGATAGATAGATAGATAGATAGATAGATAGATAGATAGATAGATAGATAGATAGATAGATAGATAGATAGATAGATAGATAGATAGATAGATAGATAGATAGATAGATAGATAGATAGATAGATAGATAGATAGACAGATAATGATGTGAACATCATTGGATTGTAAAATATTTGGAAAAATTACTACATGTGGAGAAATACATACCGGAAAACAATCATGATGAGAAGTGTTAAACCTCGCTCTCTCTCGTTTCTGCACTTTCACTTTCATGCTCTGTTTGCATCATCATGTTCCAGCCCTCCTTTCCCCCCTAAAAACAGTCAACATACTTGAGTGAACAAGTTTCTCAATATCTGTCAGTGGGCGTTCACCCTGGACTGAGATGAACTGTGGCAAAGATAGTTGCTGTTCCAGACAGAAAACTGTTGTGGGCAGATAAAAGCCTCATTTACATTATTTATTCAGTTATTCAAATATATAAGATTTTTTTTATGTAATTTTGTTTATGTACAGTGGTCCCCGAAATGTATATGCACACTTTTGAACACTTAACAATTTATCAATCCTAACAATATCCATTCCAAAAAAGCCTCTTCATCATTAATTTTCACAGCCATTAATGATGATTAGCCATTTGCTAATCTTCACTACCTTTTATGTACCGAATAAAGAATACTGACAAGCAATACAATGACTACATTACATTATACAAAGCAATAATTTATTTATTTATATTTACCCAGTCCTTTTGCATTCTGTAAAAATGCATTTATATTCCTAATGTGTATTTTAGTGTTATGTCAGTTCAAGAAATTTCACTGTAAAAGTCAACATATTTACTAAAATAAATATTAACTTGAATTGTATCATGAATTGTGCTTGTCCGGAAATACACGGGCTGCCATCCAATGCTTGCTGTTTATGCATGCACTTTGATCTGGGAGTAAGAACGCCATCTGGTGTTAGAAATGAGGAAGAGAAGAGAGTGAGAGAAGAAGGCAGGTACAGAGGGGAAATAGAGAGATGGGGGCACAGAGGAAGCAGAGGTTATCTGCACTGTATTGTGTGTTTTTTTCTAGCAATCATTTACCGTAACAACCATACAAAAAAGGTCAAATGGTGTCAAACATGTTGATTGAATTCTGATATGTCGTTTAACAGGAATGTACTGTACTATGTGAAAGGTTATTGGCTACATATGGTTTACACTTGACCTTTCTTCAATGCAACTCCACAAACGCAAAATTAACAATTACTCAGTTACACATATTTATAAAATGCCTTCGAATGAGCTAGCCGAGTTTTATAAGACACCAATCAAAGGAAGTAAAAGTGTTTTAGCTTTAACAAAACAAAAAAAGGAAGTAAAATGGTTCACTATTTCAGAGAGAAGTCTAATGCAAGCCTTTAATCCCACTTCTGTTGTTGTTGTTGTTGTTGTAAAGATCTTTAAGTTTGGCTTCTTTTTTTAAAGCTAGGGTCAGGGTAGCAACACAGTGTGCTATAGGGGCTCTGGGTCTGAGGAAAAGTTTGTGTGAAAAAATTATTTAAAGGTACAGTGTGTGGAATTTTTCGACATCTAGTGGTGAGGATGTGAATTGTAATCACTACAATTCTACAAACGTTCTTCCTGGATCCTACAGCTTATCTGGCATCCTTGAGTCAAGGGGAAGGGGGAGAGGGGATAATGATTGCTGTACCAATTTTGGCCACAATCTTACATACACTTCCTTTAAAGGGTTAGTTCACCCAGAAATTTAATTTATGTCATTAATGACTCACCCTAATGTCGTTCCACACCCGTAAGTCCTCAGTTCATCTTTGGAACACAGTTTAAGATATTTTATCCAAGAAAGTATGCAAGTGTAGGCACACTATACTGTCCATGTCCAGAAATGTAATAAAAACATCATCAAAGTAGTCCATATGTGATGGATCAGTTAGTTAATTCGAATCTTAAGTTTGGCAGTTTGACATGTGATCCGAATCATGAATCAATATGCTGATTCATAACCGTTTAAATCTTTATTTGAGGAGAGAAAACAATGCTGAATATTATTTTTGGACCAAAATGTATTTTTGATGCTTCAAGAGATTTTAACTAACCCACAGATGTCACATATGGACTACTTTGATGATGTTTTTATTCCCTTTCTGGACATGGACAGTATAGTGTGCCAGTATAGTGTGACAGTATAGTTATTTAAAATAAGCTTATTTGGATGTGTGCCGACATTATATTTCACATGTTCAACGTCTCGTTTGCTTGCGATGCGATACCCGCTCTGACTGCTCGCTTGCTCAACACAACGTTACAATATGACATAATTCCAGCCAATCAGAGGAGACTAATAAATTCTGATAGGCTGGCTTAACAACCTCTCACAAGACTCCCTGCATTACTCTACAGCTGACAAGAAAATATATATGGTGGAAATATATGGAAAATCTAATTTAACAATGTGATAAAGTCTTTGACATTTATTTCCCAATAAAAAACTACCCATAAACCAAGGACAACATGACACAGGAACACGAGGCGGGAAGACATGAGGGCATAGAGTCACATGACAAGGGAACACTTGACAAAACCAGGAAGTGCATGACAAAACATGACAAACTTAAAACATGATAAACTTAAAAACATGAACTTACACCAAAACACCCTGTGACACTATGCATTGTCATAAGACTTATACTGTACAATACTGTAAAATATAGACTGAATTACTCATTTTACATAGTATTTATGTTGAATAGTATGCGCATTGAAAGTGTGCTTCCTCACTGCAAAAAATACCTGGGTAACAATTACACATATGCAAATATAACAGTAAGTGAAAATCTTGGGTGTGTAACCCACAAAGTATTGTCTGGGGTCAAACCCAATATCTTCATTTAATGTTATATTTGTAGGCCAATCTATGTAATTGTTACCCACATAACAATTTGTATTTATTTATTTATTTTAGTTATTTTTTTGCAATGAGGAAGAACAAGCCTGCCTTCCACTGGGCACAATATACATCCTAAATAGTATACAAAATGAGTAATCCAGTCTTTTTACCACAATTAAATTATTATTATTTTTAAAGAACATCTGTCGTGAATGTTTTTAAAAATATATATAAATTCAAGGATATGGATATGAAGTATATTTATTAATATTTTACTGTTTTTACATTGCATTTCTATGTTTATTTGATGGCTTTTATTTTTAAAATATTCTGAGGCCATTTTTGTTCACACTTCATTAATTAATAGAGGAAAAGTCTGTCCATTTTTATTTCTGAAAATGTGTAACATTAGAGACGCTAAATAACTTAAAATAACTTGAAGATCAGTAAGAAGAACTATTATCTACTTGATACGATTTGATATTAATTTAGTAAAAATAAGATACTTATGTGTGGTTGTCGAAAGGTGGACATTTAAACTTGGAAATAAATGCCAAAGACTTTATAACAGTGTTAAATTTGATTTTCCATATATTTTCACCATGTATATTTCCTTGTCCGCTGTAGAGTAATGCAGGGAGTCTTGTGAGAGGTTGTTAAAGGGGGGGTGAAATGCTGTTTCATGCATACTGAGCTTTTTACACTGTTAAAGACTTGGATTCCCATCCTAAACATGGACAAAGTTTAAAAAAAATAAGTTGGACGTTTGATGGAGTATTTCTGTGTCAAAAATACTCCTTCCGGTTTCTCTCGAGTTTCGGAAAGTTTTTTTCGAGTATGGGTCCGTTTGACGTCAACGGGTCGGAATGTCTTTGTATGGGCCATACGAGCTCTTCTCCCGGAAGGGTGCACGAGCGCGAGCGAGGCGGTGAGAGGTCTATGCAGCAAACGCACGACGCCCATAAACACTGCTCTCACTACTATCTCAGGACTTCACCAAATCAATGTCACCAAAGAAGTGTGTTTTTGATGGAGCGGTGACGATAAAGGTTCACGATCGTGCTTTGGAAGCAGGCGGTGAGTGAAACTGCTTCAAATGTCAGTGTGTAGTTGGATATCGTCGCGTGAGTAAACATCAGTAAACAACATTATCGTATAGTTAATTTATCAAAGAAGCATGGGATGTATGGCGTGTGTTTAAATACATGTGTTTAGCGGACCACTATAGGTGTCTGTTTGTTTTGTCTGTTTTATTGTAAAACCACCCCAAACATAACGTTAAACCTAGGGGACGTTCACACAAAGCACATTCAAATGCGCTAACGGTTACTCCATTATTGTTCTATGTATAACGTTACAATAGTCTGACTTGCAAAACCGTTTTGCTTGCTACTGCTAAGGTTTAGTCGCATACAACAGTCCATAAACCAAATCATGTCATCATATACCACGAGTAAACAAATGCAAATGTTGACAATTCACTAAATACAGTTCATACCACAGAGACGGACGTCCTGATGTTGTTGCTTCTCCTGTTCAATTTATTTTAGCTTCCGGATCTGATTCTGGATCATATATGTATTAGTTGAATCTGATTGATAGCCATGGTTTATTTAGGGTAACGTTTTCTTTTCCACGCTTAAAGAGCATATTGCAGGTTAGAAACTCCAGTGAGTCAGTGTATAGAAAAATAATGCAGGACATAGATTTTCTTTAAAATATACTTGTAAATACGCTAATAAGGCTTTTTGAGTCGTTTTTGTGAGAAAATTTTACTTCCGCATCTAAAAATGCGCAAACCGGAAGTGACATAACAAGAAGGAGTGCGGTGACTTGCCACCATAGGAAAACAATGGATCGCAATGGCAGTTCGGACACTGTGGAATATTATCCTTTAACTACATGTGTATTGCAATGTTAAACTCCATCATATCACTGATAATCCGCGGTGTAAAGTGAACACACACACACACACACACACCACCACACGTGTCAAAGCAGATGCAGAAGTGAAGTCCCGTCTCTTCACCTGCACAAAACGCCACAATGCAACTTTTCTAACTTTTTTTTTTTTAGGAAGCCTGTGGACTCAATGTCCTGACAGGCTGGACTCAATAATTTTCCATGACAATGATAAATTTAAATAGAAAAACTACCGAAAATACACTGATTACTACAGAATACCAACCTATTCTTCACTGAGGCAATGCAGAACTTGGCAGACGACTCCCTCTCGTGACGTAATATGACGCGATGTTGAAAAAAACTGCGGTTTTTAGAAACAGCCAACGAAACGGCCAAATTATCTGATAAATTTGTGCTCTTATGTCTTTTAAAAACATTTTAAATCCTGCATTACCTTTTCATATGGCATTTTCATACAAGGTTATAATTATGTTCATCTCCAAAAAAAATTTACCTGCAATATGCTCTTTAACACTTTCGTGCAGTGGCTGCGCGCTCGTCATTTTTTAGCTCCGCCCACACGATACGCATCCAACCTCTCGTTTTTTTTCGGTACAGCCTATCTTTCTTTTATAAATATAATAAAACTAAATACTTTTTGGAGATATGAACGATACAATACTACTCTATAGGTACTCAAGATTGAGATTGTTTTTTGGGAAACCCAGCTGATTGGCTGGAATGATGTCATATTGTAACGTTGATTTGTGTGGAGCGCAAGCAAACAAGACGTTGCACATGTGAAATATAACGTCTGCACACATCCAAATAAGCTCATTTTAAATGGAAAATTGATTTTTGTTTGCTCAAAATACGTTCTTATTTGCGAGATGAACATTTCTCCACAAAACTCAGTTCACGCGCGTGCAAAATACCCTTTTGCACGCTCAAAATATGACCTTGCACCCGCAGAATTGTGGCAGAATAGTAACCCCATAATATATAAATTGGAGATTAGATCAATCATGTGAGGAAAGATGAACTACTAGAGTAAAATATTAGATTTTGTTATTTAGAGGGTCCTTTGTGCAACAGCATGGCAGCACTCAAATTAGAGAGTACAGTAATGATATGAAACTACACTGTTAACAGTTCTTACCAAATGAGGAAAGGAGTAGGAACATACACACACACACACAGTGTCTTCCACAAAAGCGTCTGTGGGTTTTCATGCCAGACCTCAATGTTCCTGACATTTAGATCTCACAAATGTGTGATTCAGAGCAGATAACAACAAACACATTACTATTTTGCAAATAAAATACTTAATGCTTGTAGTTTTTTGTTGGTGTAAATCCTAGTTAAGTAGAAACTTCTCTCAAACTTTTGACAGCTCAATCATGCCTACTAGTATTTAAAGTACTCGTGATGGTTTACTTTGGATGTCTTCAATAATGTTGACTGCTTTACTCAATACTATGTCTGAGAAATTTCAATCCAAAATAAATTGAAGTCTTATATTGTTGACATTCTCTCTGTCTCATGGTGTAGGCTAATACTGTGTGTGTGAACAGGAAGGAAGGCGAGAGAATGCAAGCACAAGTGCAGAGGATGGATAGAGGTAGTGGGGCTTTCCAGTGCATTGAGTAGAAAAAAAGCGTAACAGAGGGGGTTAAGATTACGTGACGTAAAACACCACAAAGGAAAGAGAAAAAATGACTCCCCTATCTGCAGCCGATGAACGGAGGCACTGCACAAAAAGAGAGAGCCAAAAAGTGTGACAGACAGACGGAAGAGAAAAGAGAAGAAGATAACTGACACAATAGCATGACTGAATAATCACCCCTCTCTTGGTAACGTCAAGATTTTTAGAATCACTTCAAGTTTCTATAATTGGTATAAAGTGGTGTAAGCCAACAGACTTTATATGACTGCACAAAACTATTCACACTGAAACGACCAAACCGAGACAACAGTGAAAGTAGCCGCGATGGGAGACGTGAAATGCAGGAAATGTCCGAAAGGTGAGCTTTTCATATTATTACTGTACAAACTAGGCTACTTTGATTTGAGAAGAGCTGGGCTTTGATCTATTTCTATTATATAGCTGAGAAGAATGCTGTATTTAATATTAGAATCTATTAAAGTTTGGTTTAATCATTAAGTCACAAATTTTTGGTCAAAATCTAGGTTCTATTTAAACTTTAAGCGACATTATTTAAGTTGATTTTCGATTTGTTTTGAGTTCTGTGTTAATTTAGTGACAAATCTTCCCATACAATTGACTGTAAGCCACAGGATATTATGTTAACTTATCATGTTGTTTCATCAAGGTGAAACCAGCCCCCTGGAGCCTCTGTTATATGCAGGACATCCTGTACTGTAACCCTGCTAACAATTTGTGTAATAACATAACACAGAATTCTGTATTCATTTGAAATAATGATATATTAAATGGAATAAAAAATAACGTATGCACATTATATAACAAAACAACATTTAATGTAATGACAGATAGCACAAGGATAATTCTCAAGCAACACATTTCACAATAATAAGCTTATGTTTTAAATGATAAAACTATATATAATTTGATATAAAGTGAAGTATTTGAACACTTTATAGTTATTAAACTATAATGGATAATGTCCATAGGTAATGTGATCTCTGAACTGGAGGAGAATGAACTTCATATATTCATGAGAAATTACCTTTTGGTTATAATTGCAAGTAAATAAGTAATTTAAGGAATTTTTTTGTGTGTGTGTTTTTTTTTGTGTGTGTTTTTGTGAGAAAAGGTTTAGCATCATTTGCTTGCATATTCCACTTTTATTTTATTTTATCTACTGCAATGAAATCTGTACAATTTAAAATGATATAGCAATGTTCTGTCATCACTTGCACAACAGAACACAAAAGAAGATATTTTGAAGAATCTATCATTGCGTTTGTCGAAATCAAAGGGTTACAATATTATTGGTTTGGAGTGGACCCCATTGACTTTCATTATATGGGGAAACAAACATTGAGACATTTTCCAAATACTTATTAAAGTCACTAATATGGTGGTGGCTTGATTTTTTTAAAGCTCTTTTCAGGTCAAATGTAAGCAACATCAACAAATTACTGCATTATTGGCTTTTACATACAGATTATAAATGATAGACTTCTTGTGATTGTGGAGTCTTGGGCAAAAACTGAGCTCTCTTTCTTTTTCAGGTACATATGTGCATACCAACTGTAATGCCACATCGAATATAGTGTGTGCAACTTGCCCACATCGTACATTTAATGATCAGGAAAACAACATAAATGTGTGTCGTCCCTGCAGGGAGTGCTTCAGCAGTAATTTCACATTCCTTTACCCTTGTCTTTTGTACTTGTAGTGCTACTTGTCTTTTTTAGAGAGTAATGTTTTTGTATGTGTGTGACAGGCAGTAACTTGGAGATGGTAAAGGAGTGTAAGGCAGACAAAAACACTGAGTGCAAGTGTAAGGTGGGATACTACTGTACACAGCAAAGCGATTTTTACTGCGATCACTGCATTCCTGTCTCCAAGTGTCCTCCGGGAAAAGGAGTCGACATTCAGCGTAAGTCTGCCTTTGCTTATCAGTGTGATTACTCTGAAAACTAGTTCAAAAGACTCTAAGAAGTGAAAAGCCAAAGTGAAATCAACCAATCATGAACTGTGTGAAAATAGCACTACGCTTTGCCACAATATCCACAATGACTCCTATATTACCAAGTCAAAAAAAGCAGTCAGTTGAGTTTGCATTAAAGCATGTGTTTTGTGGCTATACCTATCGGAAGATCTGCTGAACCGCTTTAATGGAGTGCTCAGACTGGAGTACAGTCAAACCAAAAATTATTCAGACACCGTCAACATTTTCTCACATTATCATTATGGAAATAAGTACTCAGAGTTAAACTGTGTCAGAACAAATTCATCTTGATAATGTCAGATAACTTTGATAGAAAGGTATATAATGGATTACAATCAACCAATTAGCTGTTAAATTTAAGTAGGCCCTATACAATTAGATAATATCAATTTAGGTCCACCAATTACCAAGCAATGCTTTATTTAGTTTAGTCTCTGGTGTAAAAGATCACATTAGCAATAAAGACAAAACATTTAAAGGGTTAGTTCACCCAAATGTGAAACATCTTTATTAATCACTCACCCAAATAGTTACAAATTATTAAATATTCAGAACACAAATTAAGAGATTTTCGATGAAATTTGAGAGCTGTTTGACCTCTGCATACAGCCAGCCATTTAATTAACACTATCAAGGCCCAGAAAGCATCGTTAAAATAATCCATGTGACTCCAGTGGTTCAACCTTAATAATATGAAGCGACGAGAATACTTTTTGTGCGCAAAAATAATGACTTTATTCAACTATTTCATTCTAGCCTGTGTCAGTCTCCTACACTACACAACAGTGCGGCGCTTTCGAGTTCTTCGGCAGCCCGATGCTGTTCACGTGAGCGCCACGACACATGCGTGTGATGATTACGCTGGAGCTGCGCTGTTTTTACAATAAAAGCGTAGGAGACTGGCACGGGCTAGAACGAAATTGTAGAATAAAGTTGTTCTGTTTGTTTGTTTTTGCGCACAAAAAGTATTCCTGTTGCTTCATAAGTATTCCTGTAGCTTCAAAATTAAGATTTAAAATTATGGGTCAGAGAGCTCTCGGATTTCATCAAAAATATCTTCATTTGTGTTCCAAAGGTGAACGAAGGTCTTATGGGTTTGAAACACGAGGGTGAGTAATTAATAAATTACAGAATTTTCATTTTTGGGCGAACTGTCCCTTTAAGCAAAGCATGGTCAGATCAGAATATCTGAATAATTTTGATCCCAAATTTTTATCAGTTGTACTGGTAGTCGACTGTATTAAGAATTGTTTGTGTATAATATGTCGCAGTTTACTTTATTTTGCTATCCTCATTCACATAAATGAACTATAGTGTCCTGCACCCACTAGTAAAAAAATGTAAATGTGGTGTCTGAATAATTTTTTTTTGACTGTGGCAGGAGGGCTGTTGAATAACTGAAGTTGTGTTGCAGACACGAACCTGAAAGACACGGTGTGCGCACCCTGCCCAAAGGGAACCTACAGTGATGTGGAGGACTTTGTTTCCAGATGCAAAAATCATACAAGGTGAGACTCAGTGTTACATACAAGCAATAGGTCCAGTTTATTAACATTTGCAAACTAATTTCCTGTGATAACACAACACTTCTCATAAATTCACAAAATCCCCCCACACACAGTGTGTGTATGACTATATAGTTATTTAAACTGAAACAATCTCTTGTGAAACTATTGCTGTAATCGCAAGCTTCTGACGCACATTAATGATTATTTCCAAGTCTTCTGCTATTTTTAACACTATACAGTAATGTCTCATTTGTTACACTAGGTAATGCATTAAGTAACAAATAAGAGATATATTTTTACAGCATTTATTAACCTATGTTTGTGTTAGTTTACAGATACAACTATAGATCTTAAAAATGTATTGGTAAATGTTGAGATTAACAGCTTTCGTTTCCACCTCCATCTGATATAAAGAAAGGTTTGTGGAGGAATGCACAGTTTTTCTGTAACTAATTAACCATTACCGGTTTTACGTAAACGTGCCTTGTGTAATTCTCCTACACAAAATAAAACCCCAATAATTTGCTTCCATTCAAAAAAGAAGTGTAGACGTACTCTGGGTAGGAGGGTGGGTGGGTATCGCTTCCTTTCTCAACCTCTGTCTGACATATTTATACACATAAATATTTCACTTTTTTTCTACACATACACAAAGTAGGTCCTACACGCAATACATAAATATATCATTACATTCATAAATAATTATTTTCCTTAACTCAGTCGCTAGGCTGAACAAACGTAAACAGTTTCCCATCTGAAATCATTTGCCTCCTCTGTCATTTTACAGGTGTGATGATTTTAATCGAAATCTGGACGTTCCTGGGACTAGCAAATCAGATGTTGTGTGTGGAGATTTTAAACCATGTGCTACATGTGAGTCTTTTTAGGCTACCTCTACTGGGAAAACTCTTACTTTATTGGAAATGTCATTATGTTCAATGTATTTTTTTAATCAATAAATCAATCAAATAAATTAATTTATTGATTTAAAAAAGACTGTAACTCTTAGCTCACTATTTATTCTTTATTTCAGCGTGTTCTTGGTTGTTACCTGCTAGCCTGTGGACAGGGATTGTAGTTACTGTCGTAATTGTATTTCTGGTCCTGTTTATAATGTATTGGAGGAACAAACGGCATTCACAAATATCAGGTAAGAGTAATATATTATTAGGTATCTTTCGCTTACCGTGCAAGGAAGCATACGCATGTATTTTCAGGGAGATATGTTGATTTATGAATAGGATTAATATTCACGATTTACAATCAATTTTGAAATAGCCTAACAGTGAGAGAGTGCACGAAAGTGCAAGAAATAGAGGTGACTTTATGCGAGTATATTTTCTGGTGTTTATCATTATCAATGTGGTAACAAATGTGGTAATAAACTTTTTAAAATCTTCTTAAGTTGAAGATTTTCAGATATTGAAGGGAAGTCATGAAGAGTTGATTGGTTAAATGAAAAAGTCCTTTCCCCCATGGTCTTAAGTGTACATGAAGGCTGAGGTAAAAGAGTGTTCGCAGAACAGAGAGAAGGTGAAAAAGTGTATGAACTAATAAGATCACAAAGATATGCGGCACGTGTAATGTTTTTTTTTAATCAATTTTAGCATTAATGGTAAGCCAGTGCAACTGTGAAAGCACTGGTGTAATGTGTTCCCAAGGAGATTTATGAGTTAGCATACGAGAGGCAGAATTTTAAAAATAATGTAGCCATATAATGTAGCCTGCTTAAAGATTTAGCTGGAAGGCTAGACAATGGCATTACAGTAATCTAACTTATAAAGGTCTGTGATCTTTTCTGGATCAGAAAAAGAGAGTAGCTAATGTTCAAAGTTGTGTAATGTTCCTAAGATGATGGAAGGCAGTTTTTGAGATGTGCATCAAATGTTAGCTGAGGATAAAAAATGACACAGAGATTCTGTGACACACCTGTGACATGGGAAGTACCATATTAGAGTCAACAACCAAGTTAATATGTTTGGCCTCACGAGTAGCCGCTATCCCAATAAGCATCAGCTTAGTTTTTTAACCATCTAATTTTAAGAAGTTATTCTGCATCCAGATTCTGATCTCTACTGGACACTTATTCAAAATAGTTCATGTATATTGACATCAGGGCTAGTGGGGATGTAGATTTGTGTATTATCTGCATAGCAGTGATACCCAAGGCCATGCTTCCTGATAATCTGCCCAAGTGGAAGCATATATAATACACTAAATAAAGTTAGGCCTAACACTGAACCCTGAGGAACTCCTTGCCAACGAACAGACACAGCATCAGATTTGTGATTTTTCCAGGCTAAAAAAACGGAGCATGGTTAGTTAAGTAAAACTAAAACCAGTTGAATACTGTCCCAGAGAGACCCAGCCAATGCCGCCTGTCCAACAAAATAGAATGTCATATGTCAAGAGTTCTAACAAGACCAAGATACTGCATACACCAGAGTCAGGTGCAATAAGATATACCCTTTTCTGAAACCAGATTGAAAAGTTTTAAGGATTGTTTAGTCCTAACTGATTATTTAACCGAGTAGCTAAAGCATACTCCAGAACCTTAGCCAAAAATAGGAGGTTTGAAGTAGGCCTATAGTTGGACATATCAGACATCACAACCAGGCTTAAAGGGTTAGTTCACTCAAAAAATGAAATTGATGTCATTAATGACTCACCCTAATGACGCTCCACACTCATAAGACGTCCGTTCTTCTTCAGAACACAGTTTAAGATATTTTATATTTAGTCCGAGAACGTATTCAAGTGTATGCACACTATACTGTCCATGTCCAGAAAGGGAATAAAAACATCATCAAAGTAGTCCATATGTGACATCAGTTAGTTAGAATCTCTTGAAGGATCGAAAATACATTTTGGTCCAAAAATAACAAACACTACGACTTTATTCAGCATTGTCTTCTCTTCCGGGTTTGTTTTCAATCCTCAAATAAAGATTATAACGGTTATGAATCAGCATATTGATTCATGACTTGGATCGCATGTCAAACTGCTGAAATCACATGACATTGGCGATCCAAATCATGAATCAATACGCTGATTCATAACCGTTCAAATCTTTATTAGAGGATTGAAAACAAACTCGGAAGAGAAGACAATGCTGAATAAAGACCAAAATGTATTTTCAATCCTTCAAGAGATTCTAATGAACTAACTGATGTCACATATGGACTACTTTGATGATGTTTTTATTCCCTTTTTGGACATGGACAGTATAGTGTGCATACACTTGAATACGCTCTCAGACTATAATATATATACTAGAATATAAAATATCTCAAACTGTGTTCTGAAGATGAATGGAGGTCTTATGGGTGTGGAACGACATTAGGGTGAGTCATTGATGACATCATCAGTATAAGAATGCATGAAACAAATTCAGAAAATAAAAATAATAATGTTAAGAAGGATTATATACATTTAAAATATGTATAAATGGATACATGTTAAATATGCATAGTCTCAATGTATATATATATAAATCAATAAATAGAATGCAAAAGCACTGACAAATTTGTCTTTCTCTAATCTCATTTTTTCCCCTTCACCATGTATAAGATACAAGACTTGTTCACAGAGACAAGCATTTCTGCTGAGTGGTTAAAAAAGCCAAGCTGACTTTATATCAGATCTGTAGGTTGTAGATCTAGGTTGACTATAATTGTCCTTGATGATGGGCGAGTATAATTTTGCATTGACGTACATAAAAGGGTCATTTACTGTCGCAGTAACAGCAGATTTGATTGATAGGAAACCGCAAACGTTGTCTCTAATGCTACAGGATGAACATGTCTCTAATGCTACATATGTGTACCTAACACATGCAAATGCTTTGCATTATAAGCCATTCTTACAATAATATGAAATATTGTAAAACATTTGTTAAAAAAAAATTCAAACATCAAACAATAGATCTTCCTGAGGGTTTGATAAACATGCTCTAAAGTCTTACACACATCTGCTGCCGTCACTGATTTTCAACATCAGGGCGGATGTTCAGTCTAAACAGTCATGCACTCTTCTGTTGTATGCTCTGTCAATTGTTTTCAGTTTAGAGCACAAGATGCCTATGATTAAACTGATGCTGGTAAACCACATCCTATCAGTTCTACATACATGCGCACAAACTTGTATCAATGTGGTGTAAACTGAACAACAACCCCTCTTAAAAATATCAGACACATCTGATGATTGGTTGCTGGAAGTAAACAGAATACAGTAAATGACATCCAACTCTCTCACACACAAAAAATCAGCAATTTTATTCTTTAAGAACGTATCTAATACGTATCTAAGTATATAACCAAAATGTGTTAAAGACACATCTAACCATAAACAATACATATTAATGTAAAGGAAATGTATTTTTATATATTGCGAGCCATTACTGATGTTGTGTTTGTGTTTTCTCAGAGATTTCTTTAAGCCCCGTCTCCCCAGTGCTTCCTCCAGACATCCTGAAATATCCTGCAGACTTTGACTTGGAGAAGTGTGCAAAATGTGATAAACATAAAGGTAAGACTTTTTGTTATCCTCTAGTTTCACTCTGATATTCAGAGATATCGTCCCTCCGAGCAAAATATTCCATTCTTTCTTCATACACCTCTCTGTGAAAATATCTATTTACATTAGGGGTCTTGAGCAAGATCTATTGTTTAATCTTAAAAAAAAATGTTGTACACGTTTTAGTGTGCTTATTATTGTAGGAAAGGCTTAAAATGCAAATGTTTGAACATAAACGAGAGGACCGAATCCTTCTGAATGCATTTGTATATAGCTTACATCAGCTGAGACCTGGAAATCTGTCATATAATATTTACATGGCATTCTAGAATCTTACCGATCATTCCTACAGTATTCAATAAACACAGTCAGGGAAGTTGCGAAATGAGCAATACCAAATTTTATGATGACTTCAAATATGGCTTTGCGTCACTGTTACAACTATAATTCGACATTTCCTTTGAACTCGTCTGATCTTATCGACTCACAGGCGACAGGATACAAACCACAGCATCGTCTTTCACTGTATGTCAAATAGGCCTAATCTAGTAGGGTTTAGCTGTTATGGCCTCCCACAACTCCTACCCTTTCCTACCACTTACACAAGAGGTACAAAGTTTACGGTTTCTACAGTAAGCAGTTTTTCTTGTCTGATCTCATAAGGTCAAATTTACAAGAAACTGATTACACTTGATCTGGACATGTTTTAATGTACATGACCCTTCAGATTAGCCTAGAAATCTAGACGCACCCTAGCGGCAGCAAATCTAATCTGCCGCGAGTGTCGTCTAGCAACTCACAAAACACTTCTGAGCTGTAAAAACCAAACTCTGGGCTTAACATAATGATGGCCGAGTCTTTCAAATCAGCTTTGACCCAGACTCTGAAAGACTTGGAGTTAAGCTTTTCTCTGAGAAAAGAACGGCACTGAAGTCATTCTTAAAAAGGAAAGATGTGTTCTGAGTTTTGCCGACCGGATACGGCGAAAGTTTAATCTATAAACTAGCTCCGCTTCACCTTCGTTGCTCTGGTTGGTTGAAACGCTATCCTATTGCGTGCCCGCCGTGCAGAGAGAGTTTGAAAGACAACCGTTTATCGCGCCCCTCGGATTGAGCCCTGTCTATGGTGAGTTTCCAGACCAAGCATCTTGATGTGGGTCTGGCTTGTCAGGCTACCTTCAGATATGATCATCATTTAATGCTGTTAAAACCATCTATAGTTGAACCAGATATGCTAAGACAGACCACAAGAATATCTGAATATATGTACATTTAATCAAAGTAATTAAAAATCCTGTAAAGAGAGTTTAAAGGGAAAGTTCACCTAAAAATGAAAATTTGATGTTTATCTGCTTATCCCCAGGGCAACCAAGATGTAGGTGTGTTTGTTTCTTCAGTAGAACACAAATGAAGATTTTTAACTCCAACCATTGCACTGTGCCAGTCATATAATGCATGTCAATGGGGTGTATTTTTATAAGAGTCACTATAAGAGTAAAATACACACACAAATACAAATCCAGATTAAACCCTTTGGCTCGTGACGATACATTGATGTCTTAAAACACGAAACAATCGTTTTCTGTGAGAAACCGAACAGTATTTGTTGTTGTTTATTTTACCTGATATCAGACGAATCTCATCTATTCGCAACGCTATTACTTCCACCGGAGAAGGTCAAAACCCGGCACAATCGTATATTACAGATGCTGAAAAACTGGTCCTTCATCTTCCCAAGACTAAACTCAGCAGCACTATGGGTGATCAGGCTTTCTGTTCTGCCGCTCCTGGGATTTGGAATGCCCTACCCGACCATCTGAGGGCACCTCAGCTCTTGAGACTTTTAAAAAAGGACTTAAAACATTTCTTTTTGGGAGAGCTTGTGTCTTTTAACTATTAAATCTATTAGTATTTTGACATTTTTAAAATGATCTTAACTGTAGAACTTTGAGATATGTTCCAAATGTAAAGTGCAATACAAATAAAATGTAGTATATATATATATATATATATATATATATATATATATATATATATATATATATATATATATATATATATATATATATATATCAAATCCTCATTAGTTCCTGCGCGGATCGGTCGAATAAGGAATCTATGTAAATATATATCTATTATTGTGCTGTCATTTTGACCTTCTCCAGCAAAAGTAATGGCATAGAGAATACTGAATGAGATTCGTCTGATATGTGGTAAAAAATACCATAAATACTGTTTCATGTCTTAAGACATCAATGTGTCGTCACGAACCGCTGTGTTTAATATGGATTCCTATGCGGATGTGTTTTTACTATCATAGTGACTCTCATAGAAATACGCCTCATTGACATGCATTATACGAGCAACGGTTGGAGTTAAAAAAATATTCATTTGTGCTCTACTGAAGAAACAGACACATCTAAATCTGGGATACCCTGGGGGTAAGCAGATAAACATAAAATTTCCATATTTGAGTGAACTATCCCTTTAAAATACTACCAGTTCAACTAAAAAAAGCACACAAATGATTCGATATTGAGATGAGCCAATCACTGATCAATAATTTTCTCTTTTTTGTTTTCTTCCTCAGCTGAAAGTTACACAGACATGGACAGTAGCATACAGTGTGATGGAGTTATGCCAATGCTGTCAGAAAAATACACAGAATCAACTGCCGCAAATGGATATACAGGCAGCACATACCACCTTTATCAGTCTCAGCCGCAGGAGTCGGAATGGAACGATTAACTTGCATTTAACTCTCTATTAGTAGAACTGTGTGTTATCACATATCTCGAGTGTGGTTTTATCTGACATTGTATACGATTTACTTCTGTTCTGGTAGAGTGAGTGAATGAGTGTGTGTGTGTGTGTGTGTGTGTGTGTGTGTGTGTGTGTGTGTGTGTGTGTAAATAATTTTATTTTATTACAGTATAAATACATTTAATATACAATAATCAAGATGAATGAAAAACGTAACATTGTCTTTAGTTAAGATGTTTGCTAGTATTGTTTTTCATATGCTTCATTTCAATAATAATAATTTTTAAAAAAATGTAGGCCTATTTAAATAATCCCACAAATATTGCTCAAAAGGGACGAAGACCGTCATGTCATACCTTGTTTACCACAAGATGGCGCAATACTTTAAGCGTGTCCTTTAAACTTCTGGTTTAAAAATATATGCTCAAAAGGGACGAAGACCGTCATGTGTCATACCTTATTTACCACAAGATGGCGCAGTACTTTAAGCGTGTCCTTTAAACTTTAAACTCCTTTAAATGTCCTTTAAAGTTATTTTACGAATTAAATTTCACTGGCCAACCTGTCAGTCAGTCAAAAGCTGTTACTTCAATACTAAGCAAAACGTGACCTCGGGACAGCAGCTTGTCCCCCTTTTTTGGTGAAATGGCAAATATTCCTTTTCCAAGTCGAGTGTCGCACCCTAGAGGCAAAATGAGTGAACTTCAAGATGGATGGCATTTCCTTGGTCATTGGCTGGTTTTAAGATATATCGTTCAAAAGGCATTTTTTTAATGAATAATCAGCAGCCATCCAATCTACACACGATTTTTCAGAAATCATTTTAATCTGCTGATTTGGTGCACCAAGATATCAAAACCCTGATATACATATATATTATTTTCTCAGAGTTCAAAATAACACCATTCATTTAAAAAAAAGAAAAGAAATCCATCATTGTAAACGTGTGTTCTGCTTTTGATCAATTTAATGCATGCTTGCTAAATACAAGTCCTAATTTCTTAATTTAAAAAAAAAACTGACTTTAGCACACTTGTTTGACTATATTACTGAAGACATTGAATATGCTTACATTGATATTTTATCAGTGAAATGATATTTTCTATTGCTAACCCAACCCCTACTTCTAAACCTACCATCGCAGAAACGTGCAAAACACTATATTTAAATAAAAACTTTTGTTTTGTTTTATTTCTAAGCATTTTCAACTAGGACCAGTGAAAAGTACTCACTAATTGGTTGCCATAATATTTCAATATATTGGCCCTCGGAAGTTTAGCCAAACATGTACACAATTATTGAATGCAAGACTATTTTGACCAACCCCATTACAAAATAACAACTGGTAAATTAAAATAATTACCACAAAGAAGCTACAAAAGTAGGCTGTTGTGTGGATTGCTGTTAGTATTGCTCTGATAAGAAATATATTCCTATATTCTAGAGTGGACAAATACAATTACATGACATCAAGTTCCAGACCATACATATTTCAGCAATTTTAGACAATGTTTGACTACTGCATTTTATCAAAATTTAAATCACACAGATTTATTAAATCCATTATTTCTACCATTTGCCAATACAATAGCAGAACACCAGATATTAAATGCAATTTAGTAATCAATTCAAGCTGTACTTGACTAGCTTAAACGGTGGCTGATTTAATCACTCATACTTCTGCTTACTGTAAACATCTGCATACAGTTTAAATTTTAGTTTGCCATGAATCCAGCCTGATCCAAATTTTACAGTACCATTCATGAATGTTCAGACAGGGCTCTATTGTCACGATGTCATTTGATCTTCGCATTTTGGTTTGATTGCAACTGTGGGGGGAAAACTGTGCTTTAAAAGCTGAAACATTTCATAAAGAGCAGGAACATATTTCTTCATTTGTAGTTTTCATTTAAACTCTGTTTGTTGCAGATCAGGAACAAAAAACTGTTGCAATGCTGCCTCATTCTGAGCCCTGAGCTCTAAGAACAATCTGAGCTCAAAACCCCCATCAAATGGCCCCTCTATTTCTTATTCTCATTCAGCCTTCTTAAAGACTTGCTTGGCAGTGACACCCTGAGCCCTCATCTCCTGCAGAGAGAAAGAGATAGATATGTGAGAGAAGAAAAAGGATGAATGACATTGTGAGAGATACATAGTAGTAGCCCAGTGGTCAGGATTAATTCAAGAATTGCAGACATTGAGAGAAGGTCCTACCAACATTGTGCTTCCAAGTAAAGCCTTGGAATACCAGGGTTGCTTCATGGAAACTATATTCCTAAAATGAATGTTCTGGCTCTTTAAATGAAAAGAACCATTCAATTAAACCAGGCAAGAGTTTTGGTTTTTAAAAGAAGTCTCCTATGCTCACAAACGTATTTATTTGATCAAAAACAAATACTATTGTGAAATATTATAACAACTTAAAGCTACGCTATATAACTTTTCCGTCCGCTAGAAGGCGCCTATTCAAAACTAAGGCGTAGTTTGATGATGCCATGTTCAAGCACAGAATCTTGGGAAATGTGGTCTTCACCTCACAGCTCGTGGGAAAGAATCGGGATAGGACTTCGGGCAGAAATCATGTTCATGGATGCGTTTTAAACGTTAATGTAGTATAAAGCAGAGCAGGACTAAGTGTTGAGGAGCTGAGCAAGGCCGCTGGAGCGATGGAAGCGCAACACATGGCTTTTTATTATGATGGGACAGTCGCGGGCGCCATTTACGCTTTTCCGGTCATGAGTATGAGGTAATGGTCAACGTAGCTCTGTTTATCATATTAGATACATTTAAGTGTGTTTAAAATGATGTTATGACGTTACTCTTTGCGTTTGCTCAGCGGAAATCGAGGGTTACTCAGATATGACGCAATTGACAGGCAACTCCCTCACAATTCAGAAATATTTGGAAACATTTGAGATATCGTAAGAACTCAACTGAACAAAATATATAACACTAGCCTGGTGGTTTTTGGATATTTTATTGCAAAAATTTAATTTATTCCTGTGAAGGCAAAGCTGAATTTTCCAGATCATTACTCCAGTCTTCAGTCTCACATGATCCTTCAGAAATCATTCTACAGGGGTGCAAACGCGTCAGGAGTGAAAATGGTGACAAAGAAAAGGAAAAGTGGATTAGTCAAGAGCAGTGAGAGATTTTCTCTCTTTTGTTGCTTGATTAATATGAATGACAGACAAAAGGAAAATTAAGATAGCTGTCGCTTTAAGCGCTGACCGTTTACTTTTATTTAAGACATGAATACGTTTACAAGGATACTTGCAAAGATGGGCATTTTGACAGGTAACTGTTCAAGTGCCAAATATAACTCGATTCAAAACTAACACACTGTGAGAAGCGGAATTGTCTGCGTCTCTCAGACAGCGGTCAGAAACTGTCTCGAGCAAATGGAGAAATGAGTTGTCTTTTGCTGCTAACTGCGATTCAAAGGTTTAAAATTACTTGTTTTTACACCGCAATGCTTACAAACAAATGAAACATTTGTGTGACCACGCAACACAGCAACCTCACATGAATGATTCACTTCAGAAGTGTGAGTCTGTTAAACAGTGTTACCAAATCCCTCCCTCTGAAAATCACTATAGGACTACCCTTAAAAGGGGTAGTTTTTCACAAAAGTTGCCAAATATGAAAATAAAGTAAACAGGTCTGCATGTGTGCATTTTTTTTTTTAAATCCTGTATGCTGATTTGCTTCAGTGAAAAGAATGAAAAGAAACATTCATCAATATTCACAACATATTATTTGATAAATGTAAATAAATATAAAATTCAAAAGAACAGCTTTTATTTGAAATAGAAATGTTTTGTGACATTATAAATGCATTTACTATCACCTTTGATCAATTTAATGTCCTGTATATAATTATCATGTATATATAAATACACACACACACACACACACACACACACACATACACATTTAAGAAAAATATATAATATCTATATTTATATACAATATAAATTATTTAAATATATTTATATACAGTATACACATGCAAATATTTTTAATATATACATTAATGAGTATATATATATATATATATATATATATATATATATATATATATATATATATATATATATATATATATATATATATATATGCAACAATTATACACAGTTCACATATACATATATATACACTTTTAGTTTATCACTATTATTAAATGTCAATCAATTAATAGTACTCCCCTATTATTATGTTATTTGAAAAAATGTACATATAGTTATCAAAACATTTTGTCCAGTTTTACATTTAAGTTCCTTTTTTAAAAGTCCTCCAGACACTAGATAACACATTGTATATGTTAAGTATTTCTGCAAGCCAAATTGCTTACCAAATGGAGGTGGTTTCCTTCTAACCAATGTGTCCAGCCTCTGCCCTCTTTCTCTCCTCTCTGCACGCAGACCAATTTATCACCGTCCCAGTCCACTGTGGTCTGAAACATATGGAGAACATTATCCATTAGCACCACACATACCACACTTTCCCACACTCCTTTGTCTGGTGGTTGTTCCTTTTAAAGGGGCCCATGCTACCCACAAATACATTTCAAATGGGTTGACGAGAAGGAGAATACCAAAACTGAGTAGTGCAAACAAAAAAAGAACCCCACAGACCTGGCACTTTCGCCCATCGACTGGTCCCAGGTCTTCAGTGAACTCCTGTCCTAAAGTGAAGTCCATGTCGAAGTTCTTAAAGGTAGTGACTGTCTTAATATTCATTTTGCCAGTGTTCACATCATGTTCAATATGTTTGCTGGGTTTCAGAATGCAGACAACTTTCCTTAATGCGTAATTAACATCTGATGAGAACAGAAAGAGAGTTTATATGAATAAGCGTATTGATTTAGCTTAATATAAGATTTGTTCTGGAATAAGATAATGATATTGAGTTCAACTGATTCAGTGTTCTCATTGCAGTGGTTTACCGGCCACTGGATAAGATTATCAGTGAGAAACTATTTGCATTTCAGTCTGTTTGTCAAATTCAGAAGACTTAGAATATGGTGCATGAGATGTATGGATATTTTTTATGATACTTTTATGCTGCTTGTCAAGCTCAAAAGCCCCATTGTTGCAAATGCAGACAAGCATGTCATTAAAAATTTCTCATTTTGTGTTCCACAGATTTTTGTAAAAAATAAATAAAGATTTTTTTAACAATATGAGGACATTTTTCATTTTACCATGATGAGATATACTCAGAGTTAATAAATGTATTCTTGAAGACAAGATGATAATTAGACTGTATTTCATTTCATTAACCCAAAATAAAGGGAGTCAGGTTCACAAAAGTTTGAAGGCATCGCAGTCAACACAAGAATCAAATTACAATCAAAGTGAGTCACTCTTGAGCTCACTTATTATGCTTAGACTGCAAAACTGAGAGAAAGTAACAAAAATATAAAACATAGTGTAGCTTACCCAAAGCCGCCAGATATTCCTCAAAATTACTCTGGGAAACCATGTGGTAAATGCCAGTATAATTAGGTTTGGACATTGTCGGTGTTTTGTTTTGTTTTTTCCTTCTTTCGTTTGAATTGAAATTAATCTGACTAAACTCTGTTGGCTCACTTTTCCCCTTTGGTTATCCGTATGGATCTGAATCCGTGTCTCCAGGCAGCACTATCGCATTGTACGTTAGTTAATTTGGTTAAATAATAGCGCGATTGACGCCGTTTCCTCGTTGTCCTAACAGCACAAGAAGTGTAGACACCGAGCAGAATCCGTGGTCAGTGTTTCCGGGAATCTATTCCGTGATGTTCCGTTGCACAACGAACCATGACCGAGCTCAGGTTCGTGCTCTCTATGTAAACCCGAAAGCAGATGTGACTCCTCCCAGACCAACTCAATTCTGAACAGAATAGCCAAATCCAGCCTCTCTTGGTTTGGTGGACTGGTTATCCAGAGCTTTTATCAAATAGTAACTTTATAAAATACACACCAAAAGAATGATTCATTTTGACCGTAAACAATTTCAGAAATAGTAATGCATTTAGGCCAACATGTGTGATCTAAAATTCAGATTACCACTGGTGAATGGTGATAGAACAGCTTGAGACCATGAAGTCTCACTCAACTTATAATATAAAGATGAACTGTAATAAAATAAAATATTAAAAATAAAAATATTATGATGTTAAACTTTATACAAAAACTTAAAAAAAAACAATTTCGCTTTTTTTTAAAAAGTAAAACATTAAATTGCAAAAAACGAAAATAAAACAGAAAATATTATAAATAAAAATACTACTAAAAAAAGATATTAAAATAGCACTGCACATTATGAAAATGTACTAAATGTGAAAACAATGAAAATGTACTAAATGTGAGAAGGTGATTTTAAATGTTTATCAATTATGTAGAGAATTTTTTTGTTTTTTTCTGGAAATGTAACATTTTTTTTTTTTCTCACCACAGCTCATGTGGATCTCTGTAAAGTTCATTAATTTCTCATAATGTTTCCCCCCACTGTGCCCCATGGTCAAACGGGGTCAGCCCTGTATGGGGCTCACTCTCTGATGTCCAGAATAAGAATGAAACAGGTTCATCTCACAGGCATCAGGCCAGAGTTAGTGCGTATCATCTCACCAGGACATCAACCTTTCCTTTCTGTCTTGCTGTTACAATAACATCCTGGAAAATTAAACATTCTATGCAAACATGACTTTATTTTATTACAGATTGTAGCCGTAATGGCCCGGGTTAACTTTGACCAGTCTTTAGACTTTTATTAAAACAGAGTGAGTGGATGATTTATTATCAATTACAACTTAGTGAATTTGCTTCAAAATTTATTTGACTAAATATTAAAAATGGCACAAATACACACAGAGAAAACAATATAGAAAGTTTGTTGGATAAGATCAAATATTTTGACATCTTTGAAAAATTCCTGGTTCAGTTTTCTTTTAAACAGTATGTCTGTAAAACAGCTGAAATTGTATTTTAAAATAAGCTGTACAAATACAAAGCTTAATTAAATCTCATCTTCTCTCATCTTATTTTTATCGTTTCCTGACAGATCCACTCTTCTTTTCCTCTGATTTCTGCTTTTTGACATCTTTCTTTCCCTTTGCTGCCAGATTCTCATAAACATCTTCATTTTTTCTGGAAAAAAAGAGTGGGGGATGGGGTGGGGTAAGCATAACAGATTAGTCACTAACTTGTAGCAATCCTTATAATCATCCCAACTTCTAGAGAAACAAGCAAGAAGTCCACTGCAATGCTTGGATATGAACATTTTCATTTAAACACTGTTAGATTTGAATATGTCATACATTAAGTTGTTTTAGTAAGCTCTCATTTTATTTGCCATTTACTGCAGTTTAAATGTTTTTGTCAGCACCTTTAGCTAAAATCTGACTTAACCCACATACATGTGAGAAAGAGAGAACTTTGAGAGAAAGTTGCCAAACTTTGTCCAGTAAGCCAATGATTAGTTAAAAGGTCAAACTGATACAATACGAGATCTGAGATAAAAAGCCCAACTCAATCCTTCTCTTTCTTTTTCAATGGGATATTGCACAACGGTTCTAAGGCTTCCAAAAAGCTTGTGTAAGCAGAAGGGCCGTGTGAGAGAGATCTTTGAACCGACAAAGTGGTCATTGGTTTAGGGAAGATACGGGGAGGAATGTCTCTTTACATTTGTGGGAGTATTTGAAGATACACTACAAGCTAACGTCTCAATTGCATACTCACTTTGCAGACGCTTTGCGACTGGCCTTCTGGTGTTTAGGCTGAATCGAAAGGTTTCCATATTCAGTCTCTGTTTCCTGTAGCAGAAAGTAAAATATTTTTAAAAATCAATAGCAATACTAAACAAGAGAGACAGAACTAGATATCAGTCTTATCTTCTTTTTTACAGTGTTGACTTTGATAAGCTATAAATCTAGGGCAAATAGTGTATATATATATATATATATATATATATATATATATATATATATATATATATATATATATATATATATATATATATCAGATATCAGCTGCAGCATGAAAAAGGCCAATATATCAAACCAATGGTTTATTATTTAACTGCATGAAAGCACTGTGTGGCCATTCTTGTATAATGTCTGTTGCACAGTCTAAGAGTAACCCTGTACCGTGTATGATCACACCAGTGTGATAACGTTCAGTGCACCCCAACTGCTACATTCAAATGTGCTTCCGTGCTTTGGCTGGCGCTGAACTACAGACGGATGCGCTCAGCGCTTGTTATATATAACAAATAACTATTCAGTTTATTATAGGTTTCAACATTTAAACCACAATATGTATTTTTCACCAATAGAGTACGCTTTTTCAAAACAAAGGCATAGCTTGATGACGCCTTGGATTGTATTATGTGTATGTGGAGTAACGCAGCGCTGTTTTATCATAATTATTAGATGCATTATTTGAGTGTGTTGAAAGTTCTGTTATAATGCTACTCTGTGCGTTCGCTCGGCAGCTACCATGAGACACTTTGCACATTGCAGTAAGCTAGATCGATATTAAGCATGGTAAAACATGGTACTTGTGGTAACTCAAGAAAACTAAATTTAAACGATAAGACTGCATTGAGCTATATAACAAGGATTCGTTTTCTGTGAATTAATGCATCCAAACAGTTGCTAGCCTGTCTAATACAACACACAATATATTACAGCGTCTTTGGTGATTCCATGGTTTCTACAAAATATTGATTGTAACATGGCTATGATGCCATTGATAGGCGACGCATAGACACAGTCCATGTCCCGGTTAAAATGCTTATTTCTCTGGATTTAAACATTCTTAGAAACATTTGGGATAAAGTAAGTCCCAAAATACACAAGTCATCAAAATATATAACATTGAATCCAAAAATCTTACATATTGTACTAGCAAAACAATACATTTATAGTTTTTATACCATGGTCCGCCTGAATACTTGATTCTGATTGGCTGGAAAGTCACACACACAGAGATCAGCAAAATAAACTTTAAATTATTTCATGTGTAAGGCCGGTGCCAGGAGGTCTGGCCCGAGAAACAAAGAACTCTCCTAATAATTAACATTTAAACACTCTCCTGCGACACCATACCGATACACTCACACCTCACCCTCACACTGCATATTACCACCTGTATTTGCCTTTTTTCCCCCTCCAGGAAGACACGTACAAAAGCTATATAACGTTAAGTGTGCACAATGAAAAAATATATGTGTTTACTATCATTTGAAATGTCTCTGGTAAAGTGATCTCATTCTCCCAGCTATAATAAAAACCTCCAAGAAGTTTTAATAAGTTAAAAAAATATTGTATGCCAGTAAGAAGGTGACCTCTCACAGATCTATAATACAGGATGTCCCCTGTATGTAAATAAATGCCCTCCTCCACAGATGTTGAGAACCCATTCAAACACAAATTCTGATTGGGGACAAAATCTAATTACCATAGTAACCACCATTTGGTTAAACCTATTGAATTATCTGGGTATGTAACCACTTTAGCTTTGCACCCCACATTTGGGTCCAAATTTGTATACGTCATAATTATTTGTAATATGCTGCAGAGTTTAGGAATGTTGCAAAGAGATCAGGGCTCGATACTGTAAACAGGTCAGCCCGTAATGCTGGACGTCTCAAGATAACCCAGCATTATGTAATTTTCAGAAGTCAGGTATATATTTCAATCTTTACTTCAGAGTATTTGATGTTATATGGATTAGGCTACCTTTGAATTGATTATTATACGTTATACATTTACCTGACTTTTAATAAATTGTTACACTTTGATTGATTCTGACTTGCTCTGGAATTATTCAGGTTATGAACGAGTATAATTTTAACAAAGGGTTAAACAGAATAATTAAATGTGCGGTTAAACTATTAAATATAAATAAATGACCAAATAACCATTTGGCATTCTAACCTAAATTCGAAATTGTGATTAAATGGAGTCAGATAAAAAAGAATTGGAATAAAATCCCTTTTCGAAGCTGAAAAGACAGAACGTGCATCGACCTTTACCCACCATCGTTAGCCTCCATTGGGATGATTTGGGAGGCCTTACACATGCGTTTTTGAACTTTGCTGTTTAAAACATGATCAAAACACAATCGAATTTAATGACAGAAGTCCAAATGTGACCATCGAACCACAAAACCACTCATAAGGGTGTAATTTTTTTAATTAAGATTTATACATCATGTGAAAGCTGAAATAAGCTCTCCATTGATGTATGGTTTGTTAGGATAGGGCAATATTTAAAAATATGGAATCTGAGGGTGCAAAAAAAATCTAAATATTAAGAAAATCACCTTAGTCCTTAGTAATGCATATATAATTATACATTACTAATTATGTATATAATTAGTGTATATAATTATACACTAATTATACATTTCCCATTTATTTATAGTAGGAAATTTACAAAATATCTTTATGAAACATGATCTTTACTTAATATCCTAATGATTTTTGGCATAAAATACTTTTTTTTATTTAAATTTTGACCAATACAATGTTTTGTTGGCTATTGCCACAAATAAACCTGTGTTACTTATGGTTAGGTTTTGTGGTCCAGGGTCCGAAAGAAGAGAGCAAGCGAATAACAGTATCATTCAATAACTGTCTATTAAAATCGGTATTGGTATCAGCCCCATCTGTCTGTCTGTCAGTCTATGTCTGTATATATATATATATATATATATATATATATATATATATATATATATATATATATATATATATATATATAATAGATAGTCTCTTAAGTCTCAAATCAAGTCTCAGTGAAAACTGGAATTTTTGTAAAATATTAGAATCTAAAGTAACTGTTTACTATTTGAATCGATTTTCAAGTATATTTTATTCCTGTGACGTCAAAGCTGAATGTTCAGCATTATTACACCAGTCTTCAGTGTCACATAATCCTTCAGAAATTTGTGCTGCTAATATTTTTGTGGAAAACTTGCTAGTTTTCTTTCAGAATGAAGTTCAAAAGAACAGCATTTGCTTGAATTAGAAATCTTTTTTAACACTATAAATCCATTTATTGTTTCCTTGCTGAATAAAAGTATTAATTTCTGTATTTAAAAAATCTTACTGACCACAAACTAAATATTATTCATTTCCAGTGCAAAATACCTGGTTTCATTTCCCTTTATTCCCTTAATTTCATTTCAAAAACCTCTTTCCATGATCCTCAACCATTTTCTTACCATGACAGCTTTTCGTGTGACCTTAGTTGAATCTATATACTGTAGCACAGCCAAGTAGATGAACTTGTACTGGGCTTCGGTTTGCACCATGCCAGACCGCTGCTCTCGAACCATCTGAATACATTTTTGGATATCGATGTCACAGTCCAAACCTGAAACAGACAACATCTTTAGATTTTTTTTAATAATCATGACCATGTTCATAATAAAGTACCACCCTGAGGTGTCCATGTGAAATGTGGTTGCAACATCTAAAAATAAGCCTATTATAAGATTATAAGATTAAGTGTATTGATTTGTGTAAAAAAAAAAAAAAAACTGGACCACTGGATTATAATGCTTTAATCAATGTGAATGCACTGCATTAAACCTAAGTTGCGATAAAAATGATGATTAATAATGAGTCTCCTGCTGAGAGAGCTGACCTGTGATAAGATTATTATTTTTCATGCCCTGATCTAAAATGGCAACATTCATTATTGTTAAGAGACGAAGATGAATATTGAAACAATACTGACCCTGTCTCTAGAATGTTTTTGTGCTTATTTAAAGTTGTAAACCTCTCATTAAGAGCTGGAATTTATACAAAACTGCCCAGGATTTACATCTTAAATACACTAATTTCTCCACTGAGTTAAGAATTTATATATGAGCGCATTTGGCAGACGCTTATTCAAGGTATTCATTTAATAAGTTTATCCATTACCTGGGAATCAAACCCATGACCTTTTATGTGATGTTGCCATAGAAATATTACTGGGAAAATCCTTGAAGATTCACCCAGAAATGAAAATGTTGTCATCATTTACTAACCCTCAAGTTGTTCCGAACCTGAATGAGCTTCTTTCTTTTGTTTAAAGAAGATATTATGAAGAATGTTAGTAACCAAACAGTTGATGGGCCCCATTGACTATCATAGTAGAAAACAAATACTATGAAAGTCAATGGCTACCGTCAACTGTCTGGCTACCAACATTCTTTATAATCATCTTTTGTGTTCAACAGAAGAAAGACACTATATCCCTTTAAGTGCTTTTCTGAGGGTCAAAATAGCTAATATTTTGGTGACTGAACAAGCAACCTTCCGAATTCCAGCCTGCTGACTTTTAAAGCCTCACAAATAGCAGTTTTTACACAGTAAAATTCAGGTTCAAAAACCTCAAAAAAGGGTCCTCACCTTTAGCATCAATCGAATCTATAAGCATGTCGATTACCACAATGGTTCCCGTCCGTCCAATACCAGCACTGCCAAAACACATTGAGCAACAACACATTAAAACTATCTCTTCCAGCTTTTAGAGGTCATGAGACACTGAATATCCCATAGCACATTTTACTAAGAAGTAAACAAACTATTAATTTAAAGGTTTAGTGTGGGAAGTGAGAGATCATGAGAAGTTCAAGCATGTACTGTGATACTAGATGCTAAATGGTGTGACTATTGTTCAACTTTTCAGCATGTATTACATTTCATACCAAGAAATGACATGAAATGTAATACAATGTTCTCACTGTTATAAAATAAAAAAATAAAAGATATATATAAACTGCATATGCTAAAATTATCTTTTTAAAACAATTTGGAGTGACCAGTCCAAAACAAAAAGATGAATTATGTATTATCCCAGTGATGTTTTTTGTGAGTCACAAAATAAATTGCATTTAAACCAACCATTGAATGCTGTCCATAAAAAGTCAAGAATATTCAGATCTACTCTCTTATGGCCTGTTCACAACAAGGATGATACCTACATTGATAACGATAAGGATATATTTCTATAACTATATGAAAATGGCACAGAGGAACATTATTGTTGGAATCACTTTCAGAATGAATTCGTCCAGCTGATAAATGTTAAAATCCAACAACAGCCACTCAGAATCCACCTTAAAGAGCTTAAACATTTAAAGCAGCACACGACAACTCTAACGCACCCTTATAATAAACAGAAAAATATTGTGTATTGGTGAGAGCTAATACAGTTATTGTTATAGTTATCTTTATGATTATCGTTCTTGGTGTGACGGTTAAATGGGGTTCTAATATAGAACCCTAAGTTTCTTGAATACAAAGAACCCTTTATGCTAAAAAGGTTCAACATAAGAAGAATGCCTTAAATGCTTACATTACTTTCATGTTTAACATGTTAAATAAATGTTTAGGGACAAAGTATGTTTATGAGCTGTTTAATTATCAAAATGTAATCAAAATAAATGTAATTAATTAAAACTAAATCTATAAAATGCTCCAATGGTGAGAACCCCTATAGGGTTCTATATATGAAGTGCCTGACAAAATCATGTAAGGTTCTATGGATCATTTTCTTCTAAGAGTATATGTTTTATGGACATCTGAAATGGCATGACATCACTCTTGTGCTCATGAAGCCCCCAAGTGGAAGATGATGTTATTGTGAGTAAGCACCTGCAGTGAATGATCATGGGTCCAGATGAGGACAGTTCGTGCTGTTTGATGTTGACCTGCTCCAGAAAGCTAAGAACTCCACCGGGCTCTTGTGGCACGCCGTGATCCGGCCAGCTCAAATACTGGTAGTGCCAAATGGTCCGAGCTGGTTCATTCTAGAGTCAGAAAGGTAAAGGTAAAGGTAAAGGTAAAGGTAGAGGTAGAGGTAGAGGTAGAGAGAGAGAGAGAGAGAGAGAGAGAGAGAGAGAGAGAGAGAGAGAGAGAGAGAGACTACATGAAGGGACTTGTTTTTTACTTATTTTTAATTAAAATTATATTGCCAGCATAAAAAATGGACTTAAAATGTACATACATTCATTTTATTTTTAGGAATTCAAAAGTTTTTTTTGTTCTTGCATTTCTCAAGATCCTTAAGCTAAAGTCTTAAAGAGGTCTCATAATACACTTGTGTTTTTAATAATAGAAAAGCCACATTTTAAAGACAATGCTGTTGTTTTTTCCACACTGTTTTTATTATGAATGAATAATCTATTATTATTCATATACATATATAATACATATAGATATTTGTGTTGTTATTCGATGGCTCAGACAGGCCTTCTTTGACACCAAAGTCATTTCCTCTCTCAAGCACTAAAGACGTCGTTACAAAGCCCATCTAAAACAGTGGTTGTACAATCATTTCATGAAGCGACGAGAATAGTTTTTGTGTGCAAAAAAAACTTAAATATAGACATAGTGATGGCCCGATTTCAAAACACAGCTTCTAAAAGCCTCTGAGCTTAAAGGGTTACTTCAGCGATTAGCATATGGCTTTGTATCAGTAGAAACCCTGGAGAATATTCAAATTATTGTGCTTTCCCCCCTCATATCTCCCTGAGACAAGAGATTTATGCATTTTATTTCTGGAAAAATTCCTCCTATGATGCAAAATGACGATTTTTGCATCATAGGAGGAATGATTGCCCAGAGGCTAAAGACTACAGCCAGCAGAGGGAGCTATTTCCGCATGTTTTGAATCTGCGCATGGGGGATGGGGAGATAACACTCAGCTGGCAGGGAGAGCTCAGCTTGCAGACAGGATCATTTAAACGGAGCTATGGTGAGCAATGTAAGTCTTTTAACTTCTCAAATTAATTTCTATGAAAGTTAAGCTTGCAAAGGCATGAACTGAAACGCGTGCCAGACTGAACTCGCGTTGTGAATGTATGCCGCGAATGTAGTCGCGATTACCTCAGCTCTCATCACTCCTGCAGTTAGTGCTCAGTGCTGTGAGACTCGCGCGGTGACTCACTCATTATATTGAACAGACACGTTCAGTTTTTAATTGTAGTGTCTTCAACTCAGTCACAGTAATGAAGTTGTTGGCGTTGGGAATGGCCTCACAGGGCAGCGAAGCATTCTGGGAATTGTAGTCTTTCATCCCCATGGGACAAAAATACATTTTCTGTCTTTTCTCAGTCTAGAAGACACCAAATTCAAAAATAATTTCACATTTCTACTGCATTGATTACCCAGTTTAAATACAGATTCATCTTCCCAGCGCTGAAGTACCCCTTTAATGAATCAGTGTATCAACTCAGCGGTTCAGATTGCCAATGTCACGTGATTTCAGCAGTTTGGCAGTTTGACCTTGACACGTGATCCGAATCAATAAAGTTGAAATCGCCATCAATCGTTATTTTGTTTTGTTTTTTGCACACAAAAACAATTTCTGTCGTTTCAGAAATTTTTTGTAGTACCACTAAGATGGTGGTGAGATAGTGAGATAGTAAGATGGGCTTTGTAACAACGTCTTTAGTGTCTTTTTTGGGTCTTGAGAGAGGAAATGACATTGGTGTCAATGGAGGCCTGTCTGAGCCATCGGATTTCAACATAGATATCTTCAAATGTGTTACGAAGGCGAACAAAGCTCTTACGGGTGTCGAACGAATAATGACAGAATTTTAAACCTAAAGTGGTTTTACTTTTTGCCCTTTTGATTTAACCATAATGCACCTGTATTTGTTAATAACAGAACAAATACAGGTCATTTTAATGACTCAATGCTGTTTTCTTCATGCAGTTTTTTTATTATTGGAATCAAGGTGATGGTATGAAATGCAATGGAACAGAATGACATACAGGCACAGAACCTGGGCCACATGTTCGTACAGTGCTATTAAAAAGACTATTTTCTTACCCGATGCGGCGCTGTGAGCTCCATCACTCTGATCTTGTAATCAGAGGCATCCTTCTCACTCAGTAACGTCACTATATATTTGCCTACGTCCTTTGACTCTCCCTCAACAGTAGGCCAGTATGGCACACACTTATTCTGCAGAGGGTAACAAAAAATATAACTAGGTTGTTAGACCATGAAACGTTACATTTGAGTCAGGAGATTTTCTTTTCTCCTTTTTTTTAAAAGCAATGTTGTTTCATACAGAAAACTAAGCCAGAAGATATAACTGAATTGGATAAATTAGTAATTCTTAATGAATAAATCATTTTTCAAACTAATTATTTAACTTGATGAATGTCATACTAACCCGTCCTTTCTCAACCTCCCTTGTCGTCATGACAATTACCCGTGACTCTTCTTGCCACACCATTTGCCAAAAATCGCCTACAGTTGTTGCAAGGCAGCCTTGACAAGCAATGTAAACTTTCTGGTGATTAATATCCATTAATTTGTTCTGTGAACACAGACATACAGAAAGAGAGATAATGATGGAAAAGATAGAAAATGAAAACATTTTAAAGATTATGTTGTGATTTAGGTTATGGACGTACTACAACATAGTTGGCATTGATGTAATCAGATCCGACAACATTGGGATCAGCATTCTGCAGGCTAACCCTGGTGTCATCAACTAAAAAGAGAATAAATGAGAATATTTATTGTTTGTAAATAATGACAAGATGGCCAAAAACGTTGTGGACACCCCTTTAAAACGGTAAACATTTCACAACTAAACATATTTAATTTATACATTTTTAAAAGAAATACTGCAGTGTGATCGGATTCATTGCTCACAGGGAAGGATGTTCTTGTATCTGTTTTTGCTCTTGTTTTCTGGTCTCATTCCTTCATCTCTGCTCTTCGTTACCTTCGTTTCCAACTTCTGTAGCGCCTGTAAGAAGAAAAAGAGATTTATAGATCAAAAATAGCACAGACAGTAAAGGAAATTAAGACAGAAAGTACACGTGACCACATCCTGCTTGTTGAGAGTAGCTCTGAACAACCGTTTGGCTCCTGTGGTCTAACCTGACTACGACCAGAGATCATCTATATACGAACACACTAATTTTAGCAACAGTTGATCAAATTCTTTATGCCACCCTGTCACAAGTTTTATAAGTGTTATAAAAATGGCTGTAAAAATGCAAGAATTGTCTTTAATCATTGACTCATAACTCACATAGATGCTCCTGCTAAAACGAATGCCCTTTGGCTTCATGTCTTTTACGTAAAATGATTATAATTTTTGTTACTGTGTATTTAAAAGTAATAAATTAAAATAATCAGTTATCTCATAAGATCTGATTGCTTTGGCAGAACAAAGAGTTTGTCCAAAAGGCAAACATGGATTATGTTGAATGGGAAACAGATTCTCTGTTGTGGCCAGACTACAGGCTTCTGTTAGGTGTGAATGGAATAACACCAGCCCACAAACCCAAAAACTACCACAGAACTATTCAAAAGGTTCACTGAGTTTTTTTTAATTCCGTGGTAGGACTAATCTACAGTTATAATTATATTTTATTTTATTGTTATCTTTTATTGTCTTGTCTTCAACGAGCCCAAAAAAGCACATCACACCGCTCTTCATCTCTCTACATTGGCTACCACTCGCTGCCTGCATCAAACTTAAAGCTTTGACTCTTGTTTACGGATCCACCACAAACTCAGCACCCGCATACTTCGACTCGCTCCTCGAGTCTACACCCCCACCAGAAGCCTTCGCTCAACTAACGGTACCATCACAGAGAGGTATGAAATCCCTCTCCAGAACTTTTTCATTCACTGTTCCCGGTTGGTGGAACGATCTTCCGACCTCCATCCGCATGGCAGAATCACTCACTTCATTCAAAAGACAGGTAAAAACTCATCTATTCCATGACCACTTAATTTTATCATCATAAAAATGAAAAAATTATAACTCTTCTTCCTCTTTTCCCTCCCTATTCTCGATTTGCTACTCTGAGTAATATTCAAAACTTTGTATTTAGGGCACTTTTAGCGTTTCTTCGCCTCTTCATGACAGATCGCTTCCTGTACTCCTCAGTTGTAGGTCACTTTGGATAAAACGCATAAATGTAATAAATGTAAATGTCATTTTATTTTACTTTACTTTTTAATTTAATTTTACTTTATTATTTTTTGTACTTTACAAAACAATTTTATTTTATTTGCTTAATCTTACACTTTGGTGGGGTGCATTAAAAAAAAAAAAAAAAAAACTTCTCCTTGGCAAGTCCATACATTCGTTTGTCAAGACTGAAATCTTCAAAACTGTTTAAGATTACACATCAATGACTTCCTGTCAGCAATAAAATCTGATAAAAATATCTGTAAAATCTGTTTAGCTCAATTCTTTCTTAACGTATATTTCTCAGGCTGGTCCAGCTAATATGCAAGTGTGTTATAATATAAAAACATTTCTTTTAATTGAAAATAAGATAATTCAAATATTAAGCGTTAAGATTTCTCCATTTATGTTTGAGCAGCATTCCTGCACTATTTACAAAATACAGTTATTTTCCAAATGAATCCCACATCGAGCACATAAAAAGTAGTGATTCTAATGTATGAAGAACTTGTGATTCATCTACAGCAGCAGGAGATAAATAACCTTTAAACACGTCACTCACATCAAACTCTTCCCAGAACCCAGCTTTTATCTTTTTATCAGCCCCATCCATGTTCTCCCTCTCTGAGGTTTGGTCGAGCTGCTTTACTCTGCTCTCAATATCAGCTGCGTTCAACCTTGTGGAGTAATAAGGCTGGGGGAAAGAGGTGGGTAAATATCAAAACAAATGAAAACAACAAGAAGAGCAAGACGCACATCAAGACATCAGACAGAAAGAAGGAGAGAGACAGACAGAAAGGGTGAATATTAATCACAACATTAAAGGTGATTCCCACAGTTCTTCTGTAATGTGCCATTTTGTCACACTATAAAGTGCATCCCTCAGTATCACAGACATTTTCCAGTCGTATCTCTTTATTTCTGCAGAACAGATGCTCAACATTTAACCACTATAAAAGCAATAGCAGTTCACTATAGCAGCAACTTATGCATATGATCTCAAATAACAAAATCTGTTTTTCGTACAACATTTCATTTTCATTTTTAAAGGGGTTTTAAATCAAATCAGTTTAGACAAATATATCAAAATGTATAATTCAATGTAACCAACCCTAAATTCCCACAATGCTGCAGTTAATACCAGAAGCTGATTAGTTGCTAGCGCTTTTGTTGCTTGACATTTAGGAGATTTAACATGTTGAACCCCCACCCGATATAAATGTTCTTTACCTGTTTAAGGAAAACCATTGTCCCAGACAACTCCTCAATACCAATACGTTTGAAATGCTCCACAAGGTCTGTCAAATTGTCAAAAATCTCTTTACCACCAACTGTGTAGCGGTCATTCTGAAAATAAACATGCATAAGAAATTATTATTCAGTTACTTGGATTCCTACACAAGGGTAACATGAGGTTCAGTGGCACCTAAACTTGATGCCAAGGACCCCCAAATTATATTTATAATTAAAATATAAAGACAAGACATCTATGTATTTTTCACACATTAATAAAGTGTGAAACAAAAAACGTTATCATGAAATTATACAGGCAATATGCGGTCTACAAAATAAATAATTCGCTTTTATTTTTCCTTGTACTTTAGCCAAAACAAATTATTGAAAGATTAACTGGAAAACGGATGGATGGATGGATGCTTCTTACATAAATAAACTATGGTGTTTTGTGACATATCAGGACACAAATTTGTATAATGACATGGGTATGACATATAGGTATTACAGAAGAGGGTGACTTATGAGGACATTAACCCATGTCCCCACTTTTCAAAAGGCTCATAAATCATACACAATGAGTTTTTTTGAGAAAGTAAAAATGCAGAATGCGTCCTGTGATGGGTAGGGTAGTGTAGGGGGATAGAAAATATTGCTTGTATGTATTACATTATGCCTATGGAATGTCCCCACAATTCACAAAAAAAAACATGTGTTTGTTGTAATAAATTATCCAAATATGTTTTGTCTTAATTTTGCAAAGCATATGTTCTACACTTCCACTATTCTAAAAAATGCATACAGAATGGTCATTCAGATATTTCTTTTATTGTAGAACCTGTGAGAATGTTCTTTCGTTAAACCTTGAATACCATCACCAAAATGGCGCAACAGAAAGCTTTCTGTGTCTTTAAATCAGATTTAAAAAAACAGAAGCTGTCCACTGGCAAGGGCTTACAACTTCTTGGATAAACTAGGGTTAACATGGGCTTGTTTAAGACGTTTTAGGCCTTAACTGGATTGTTTGGTTCTCTGAGCTGCTTAGAACCGCCTTCACAGAACACTGTTTGTTCTGTTAATCAGCTCACAGGGCAACAATGCAACGATTGCATTTTGTGCGCTTTGAACCTCACTAACGCACATACACATACGCACATACCAGTGGAATAAATTAACAATCGACAGGCAGTGCGTTGACCTGATTTTCCCTTGGTCATAATCTTCTACCATTCATTTATACAGCACAACAATAGTGCTTATTATAGAGCCCCGAGTGGGGCATGACCACCCCCGCTACCATCCAACGTGCTCATGACTCAAAGTCCAGTCGCGTTTTTCAGGTAAGTGCACGTGTGTATTGATCATGGCATTGATGTCATACTGTGTGTACATTTTTTTTCAAAATGCTATACTGTGTGTATGTTTAGGTATGTCAAACATGTTTATGCATATTTAAGTCAAGCTTTGTGAATGTGTTCAAATGTCATACTGTGAGTATATATTTTGTATTATGCAAGTAAAACTTTTTTAGTAGTCTTATTTGCTGAATTTATGAAAATATTAATTCCACTCAAACATCATGTTGGTGATCAAGATGCTAAGACCTATACAAATGTACATAATGTTTGCTAAATATTTTAGGGGTTTACCATCTAAATGAACCATGTATGTATGTATGTATGTATGTATGTATGTATATATGTATGTATGTATGTATGTATGTATATATGTATGTATGTATGTATGTATGTATGTATGCAGTGTCCTCCGAAGGATGTGTTTTAAACAATATCTGTTAAAATTATTTGGTGATGGCTTTCCATTGAAAAGGGTAAAAAAGAATTCATGACAGAAAATACTTGAGCTATTTATAAATGAGCTATTTGTATTGTAATTAGCATTTAATCAGTTATTGCTCATCTTCAATAATATTAGCAAATGAATGCATTTGCACCAAGAAATAGTCCAAAAGCCCACTTTGAAACCTTTTCTTGGGCTTATGAAGCTTATGAAGTAACATACTGTACGTTCACATTCAGACACTTGTTGTTAAGATTAATGCAGAACACTGACCTCTTTTGACTACAATCATACATGTCTAAGCACATGCACTTACGTTGCACATGATCTTGATGTGGGAGACCCTCCTCCCAGCACTGGTCATTTCATCGGTGAGCGCAGACAGAACAAAGTCTCCTGGTTTAGAGAGCGACTCCCTCACCAGAAATGTCCCCGGCTCATCACGCTCACGGAGCAGCTTCTCAGCGTTTGGACCGGACAGGTGTCCATGGTACCATCTGAACATAAATGCAAAAGGGAAAAGGTCAAATGTAGATCACTGTACTTGTTGGTATCAGATATTAGATGTTCTTATAATAGAACATTTTAATAGTAAAACACTTCCTGCAAATGTAATTCAAAGAAATTCACACCTCTGACGCAAACAAACCAGTCAAGGTATTTACAGGATGATAGTGCCTAAAAATAAAATAAAAACTAGGGCCAAAGCAGTTGCACCACAAACCACTGACATAAACACAAAAACACAAGGTTGTCATGTATGTATTTATTAGCGCTTCTAGAGCATGACGCAAACGTATGGTGGTCCTTATGCTCTAGCATACTAAAATGTGAACTAACAATTGGACTCAGTTCTCAATTTCTACATCTCAGCTTCCTGTACTGCGGTCGGAAAATTTTCTGATGACAAGATTTCTTGACTCGAGACTTTGGTGTATTTTTAGCTTGTCCTTCCTTCTCTGTTCTCTTGTGAAAAAAAAAACACTTGCTAAATCGCCCTACTGGGTGTTCTTCCATGATTGCTCTCTGTCAACTGGTGTTGTAATTTGTATGATTTTGATACCTCTGTATAAAAAAAATTGTATTATATTCTTAAATAAAAAGATATTCATGATAAACTTGTACACTAATAAATACAAGCAATTGGCAAATATAATTGTTTATATATATATATATATATATATATATATATATATATATATATATATATATATATATATATATATATATATATATATATATATATATATATATATATATATATATATATATATATATATATATATATATACTGTTTATATAATAAAAAATAATTTTATATACATATTTAATAGTTTATTATGTACTATATATATATATATATATATATATATATATATATATATATATATATATATATATATATATATATATAAATATAAAAATAAAATAAAAATTATATATATAAAGAATTCATATTTTTTGTTGGCTGCTTCTTGTTAATGTGTTAATTCTTAATTCTTAAGTTCTATGTCTTTGCTAAAATTATCCATAAGGCTAAAAGTTAAGCCTAAGAGTCACTGGACATATTTCAACAAGACATTTGTCTTACTATCAAGCATAGCGTCAGTTCTGGCAGGTCATGTTAGTCAAACTCAAATCAGCTGGCTGTCAGCTGATCACGTCTACCTAATACGATGTCTATCACCGATAAAAGCAACTTCAGTATGTTTAGCAGCCATCGCATTTCTCCTGAACTAATTACCCTCTTCTATCCCCAGCTCCTCCTCTCATCCAGTCAGAATTTGGTATTCTAATTCCCCTTGAATCGGACTAAAATTCTGAATTATGTTGTACATTTAATATGAACATTAATGACATCTACAATACATTATGTTGGTTCTGTTCTGTTTACCCTATGGTGGTTATTGCTGCTCTGCTCCATTCTAGGCTGCATGAATGCGCAGGTAGTTCTTGCCCAGAACGGAACCATACCGCCAATCCAAAATATATGCTAATAGTAAATCAAATTTGACGATAGTGTTCTAGACAGAAATTAAGACACTATGTCATACTTTGTACGTCATAGTGTCTTAGTCATACTAAAGGACTTTGTGTTTATAATTAGCAATAATATTTTCAGTGCATCTCAATTATAAATCTCTTTTATGTTTTCAATTTGAGACTAGACAAGCTCCATGCATTATCAATACAACTCTCATTACGCATTTCACACCCACATGTAATCAGATATGGCAACGTATGCATATTTGGCTAGCTGTCCGAGGGGAGAGCTTCCAGTTCGTAATTTGGCCTGCCATCCCTAACTGGGACAAAAACCAGCCAAGAGTAAGGTGTTGGGGTGGCCGAGGGATGCAGCAAATATGTCATGGGACAGAGGTGAGTTATGGCTATATCTATACTATGGAGCTAGATATATGACAAAATTATCTGAATTTGAATTGTATAAATCTGAATTATTGACAAGTGTAATCTAACAAAGTTAAATATTATGTTGAAATTTGCATATTTCTGAATTTGAATTTTTAAATGTTGAATATAGAACATTTGAAACTGAATACATCTGAAATGCTTTTATGTTGAAATTGTATAGTTGGGTATTTTCAAACAGAAGATATTTTGTTCTGAATTAATAGACTGGAAAAATTCAGATTTTGAAAATACAGATTCAAGATTTCAGATGAAGAAGAAATTCAGAACATCAAATTCTATATTCTAAAATTCAAACCGCAGAAATTCAGATCTTACAGAAAGTATAGGCCAGAGGTCATCAGTAAAGGATGTCAGAAAAGTTGAACGCAGCACGGTCCGTGTATCATCTGATCGTTTAATCTCCCACGGAAAAAGAGATTTCGGCTAGAGTTCTCATTTTTTTGTGCGTGGTTTACAAATCATTGATTAGTGAAGAAAATCTTAGCATTTGACGTCATCTGTCATACTCCAGGGCTAAATCCAAAATTGCCCCCTAAACACTCATTCACTATTCCCTACTTTAGCCCACTAATAGTTTACCGTTAACTTGAACGAGTGAATGAAAACGAGTGCGTGAAGTTGGACAGCCGTTGAGTGTAGCCTACATCGGCTGTAGAGCTACACTCGTTATTGCGTTGTGGGGATGAATGAGTGCACTCGAACATGTCCACTATGGTTTTGGACAATGGCGGTCCCCTTTAATAATGCCCTATTTGAGAGTATAGGGGGTGATCTCGGATTCAGCCCAGGTCTGTTCAACAAAATAAGAGTCTTATAGCAGTAGTAGGCTACCGCTTCTTAAACTGTACAGGACAGGTGCTAGATCGGGCCTTCTTCTGTGCAACTTAACGCGTTTCACAGAAAAAAATGTGTATCCGATATATGAAATATTAATCAGCACCCAGACTGTTTTATTTAATTGTGCGGAGAAAAATCCGCACAATTTGTGTGGTGAGGCTGCGCTGGACAGCGAAGAGCAGGCTAAAGCACAGACCAATGTTCAGTTCCACTTCAGAATAATAGGACTATTACTAAATTAGGAAATATTAATCAGAAGATCACAAGCGTGACCGTTTGTCTGACAGGACCATATGTAACTGCCTTTATGACGAAGCTCATGGGCTTGGACACAGAGCAGCTCAACTGTCCTGTATGCAACATTTTACTATCCATAAAAAAGGACTGGAACAGTAAAATGTTTGGTCAGCAACAATTTTAACATCATAAAACTTCAAATCTTGGATGAATATGAATTTATATATATATATCTCAGAGACCATGGGCGTAGATTATGCTGGGGACGGGGGGGACGTGTCCGCCTCACTTTTAATAAAATGTATTTTCGTCCCCCGCACTTTTACTGGGTCTCACCGATCCTAGTCGACCCGCTCTGAGCGGGATTCGAACCGATGTTACCTGCGTGGGGGCGGGCAAGTTAACAGGGATGCTTAAAGACAGCCTTCTCTAATCTTGGTTGACAGAGCGCTTTTTGAGGACACGGGAAAGTTTATTTACATAGAAACCAATGTGAATACATTAAGATTTAAAATCAGAGACAAAAAATAATCTGTGCATGACCTGCTGTCATTTTATTCGCATCTCACAGAAAGTCCAAAAGTGGATTCGTAGAAGTAATACCCTGTCACGCTGAAGCTGCAGCTGAAGGAAAACAATCGTTATGAGTGATGAAACGTGACGACGACAATCAGACGATTGCGACAATATATGCTTTATGTGTGTTTTTCAAGTCATCTCAATGTAGCCTATTTATTGACAATAAAGTATATCATATGAATAATGCAGCTTTTTTAATGTTTAGTATCTTCTGCTCACCAAGGCTGCATTTATTTAATCAAAAATAGTTAAAACAGTAATATTGTGAAATATTATTACAGATTAAAACAGCTTTTTTCCTATGTGATCAAAGCTGAATTTATCATCGTCACATGATCCTTCACTAAATAAAGTAACCAAACCAAACCAAACCAAAACTAATTCTCATATGATGATTTTATAATCAAGAAACATTTATGATTATTATCTGTGTTGAAAGCAGTTGTGCTGCTTTAAAATGTTGTGGAAACCATGATTCATTTTATTTTTCAGGATTCTTTGATGAATAGAAAGTTCAATGGACAGCATTTATTTGCATTTATTAAATAAATTATCTTTTGTAATATTAACAATATCACTTGTGATCAATTAAATGCATGTCTGATCAACAAAAGTATTAATTTTTCTCTTTTTTAATTTTACCACAAATGTTTAGATGGTTTCCACAAAATTTAAGCATCACCATGAGCAGCACAACTGATAATAATCATAAATGTTTGTTGATCATCTAATCCTCATATGAGAATGATCAGTGAAGGATCATGTGACACTGAAGACTGGAGTAATGATGATAAATTCAGCTTTGACCACAGGAATAAATTGCATTTTACTATATATTCACATAGAGAACAGCTGGTTTACATCAGAATTTTATTTTTATTATTTTACATTGCATAAAATCTATGGAGACTTAATGCACAAGTGTCTGTAGTATATAAACCAATCATGAAATTGGCATAAACAATAGGAGAATAAAATTATAGATATTAGTGGTTATTGTTCAGCAGTGTATTTGATATCTTACCAAATTAAAAGCAAGAGATGCGATAAATTATATCGGTCCCAAAAAAAAAAAAATGGTATTACGAAATTTCTGTCCCCCTCACTTCTGAAAAGATGGCTACGCCCCTGTCAGAGACAGATGCAGCTGTAACCTGAATGTTTTATTTGTGTAGCCTATATTTAGCCAAACTTTTTTTAGTCAAACTTTTTTTAGTTGTTTGCATTAATGCAAGGCTGTTGAAGGAGATGAAAGGAAATGAAATGATCAGATGGTGCTTCGTTTGACTTTTCTGTTATCCTTTACTCTTCCCTGATGATGACCTCTGGCCTATACTTTCTGTAAGATCTGAATTTCTGCAGTTTGAATTTTAGAATATTGATTTGATGTTCCGGATTTCTTCTTCATTTGAAATCTTGAATCTGTATTTTCAAAAACTGAATATTTCCAGTCTATTAATTCAGAACAAAATATCTTCTGTTTGAAAATACCCGTCTATACAATTTCGACATAAAAACATTTCAGATGTGTTCAATTTCAAATGTTCTATATTCAACATTTAAAAATGCAACATAATATTCAATTTTGTTAGATAACACTCAGATTTATTGACAATTCGAATTCAGATCATTTTGTCATATTTCTATCTCCATAATATATAGACTTTTCGCTGTTGGATTACCAGAATGTGCTGCACCCAAACATTAGGCCTCATGAAACTTTTGTAAATATATGAGCAAATTCGGAATAATTTGTGCATAAAATTGACCTTTACGAGGTCAAACTCTGCTCCACATTCCCAAATGCTTCGTATACCACGGATTCGTTAGTTAAACGTGAGTATATTAATGAATTCCAAACATGCGTAAATAAGAAGCGTTCGCATGCTCATTCTTAATTTGCATAATACCCGCCCATGAGTTACTACTGCAAATGACATTGGTCAGGAACGCTGTGGACTCTTCTGGAATTCTTTCTCAGGTTTGGACCCAGGATTTTCCATTAATGCTAAAGAGACTAATTGGCCATATGATATGACTAGCAATAAATATAAAATTATCGTGTGTCCACCAAAGCATGTTATAGCCATAGACTGTTAGCCAGCTAAACACCTGGTGTTCTTCTGAAAACGGCCAGCTTTAGTGGCGCTTGAAAGCGCTTTGCAAGGGCAGCGTTTTTCCAGCTGAGATACTTTGGTAGCTATGATACAGAATATCCATGGCAGTAATGTGTTACTAGTATCTCATTTTGAAGAACATTATTGAATTTAGAAATGCATTAAAAAGCAGTATTAACCTCTCTATTATTTTTATTCGGTTGGTGTACAAGTGGGATGATTGGTCGGTGTAGTTTTTGTCCCGCCCCACCTCCACTGTGATTGGACGGCCTGGTAAAAAAAAATTACAGTGACGAGCGCTGCCTATTAAACTGTACAAAAAAAAAGACTGGGCAAAAATTAACTCTTGAAATATTAAATTGGTAGGCCTGCCCTACATAGTGCATCAAAATGCAATGTCATCAGTTTGCCTAAATTAGAACACAGAACCTTCAAATGTTGTACACACCATTTACAAGTGGTAGGGAGCAGGTGTACATTTCTTTCGTACCAACCCTATGGTAACAACTAACATTTTGAAAATACAAACATTTTCGGGAATCCGAAAATTTACGTCAGAGCGGCTTTACGAACGATGTACACACAAATTCGTTCTGCTGGTGTTTCATGAATGAGGCCCATTAACTTTATTATTTTACGTGAGTATCAAATGTATATACATTACACTATCTGTCATTGCAAATTATTTTCCTACTCTATCACAACTTACATGATAGAATTGAGAACGTCATCTTTCAGCATAGAAAGAAACTGTCATGCACAGCTGATGTGCTGTGTGTATATTGTGTGCCTTTATTTTCTACATTGAGGGACAGTTGTGGCCTAATGCTTAGAGAGTCAGACTTGTAACCAGATGTGGCAGGTTCGATTCTCAATACCGGCTGGAAATGACTAAGGTGCCCTTAAGTAAGGCATCTATCCTCCAATCGCTCAAGGTGTGTGTGTGTGTGTGTGTGTGTGTGTGTGTGTGTGTCCACGGCTTCAGTGTGTGTGTGTGTGTGTGTGTGTGTGTGTGTGTTAACTCACTGGACCTAATGTGTGTGTGCTAACTTAGATGGGTTAAAATCAGCCATACTTGGCCTTTCTCTCACTTAATTTGTAAGAAAATGATGGTCAGATAGCATTAAAAGTTCTGCTCTTTACAAAAATCAAGCCCCTTCTCATTGATTTGTGAGAAGATATGCTAAGAAACAGTTATTCTACATGGCTGATATAAATTTCCTCTGTAGACTTATAATAAAGTCACTTTAAATACAATAATTTGCCCTTAAAATGAAAGAGAGTGGGGTCCAAATTTGTTTCATTGTATGGACAAAAACAGTAGAAACCTTCCTCCAATGTAAATTTTGAAGAAAGTAAGTCATAGGACCGGTTCACACAGACACGCAGGCCACAGGAATTAAAGTGCAAGGTCTAGAGATTACAATTTGAACCTCTTTTAACTTGAGAGCCGAGTATTTAGAACACAGTGTCATGCACGAGACACCACAAAAAAACACAAGATGTGAGCGCAACTATTAAAGATGTCCATCTAGTGCGTTTACATTGAAAAACAATGGAAAAGTAGCACAGTGCAATAGAAAAATGTGCTCTGTGTGAACAGCCCCATGCAGGTTTGGGATGGCAGTTATTTTATGGTGAACTTTATCTTAAAATGTTCTTTCTGGTATTTTTCAGAAATTAGAGATATTTAATGGTAGATAAAACCATGGGGAAAACGCTTTTGTAGCATTTCCCAACAAGTAACCATAAGCCCACTGTAACACTTTTAAGGTGCAAAAATGTAGTTTGGCTCAGTATGCATAAACTGAATGAAATCGGTCCGTTAAACAACCCCCATCAAAGAGCTCATCATCAGCATGACCAAAAAAGAGAAAAAGATAGACAGAAGGGTGGGGGACAGAGGGCAAAGAGAGGCAGTAGAGAGATGAAGGAAGGGCTGAATGGCTCTGGTCACTGTTTGCAAATGTGTCAAAACTAAAGTTTCCAACCGCAGTTGAGAAGAGGAAGTCAGACACATGGCAGAGGGAGGCTCAGAGTGTGTTTGCAATTTAAGGTGCTTTAACATGAAATAAGGAGCTTAAATAAAATTTAGTGACCAATATAGTGAAACTTTGGAATCCAAAAGGCCACAATGAATTGTGGGAATAAAATAAGTCAATTTGTGACACTGATCATGTGATCCCCTTTGCACAGATGGTATTGCTTTTATTGAAGTAAAAGATTAATGTGTACCAATGAGGGCGAGAGGGAGAGAGAGAGAGAGAGAGAGAGAGAGAGAGAGAGAGAGAGAGAGAGAGAGAGAGAGAGAGAGAGAGAGAGAGAGAGAGAGCTTGTAATTGAAAAAAACATACATTTTGCTCACATTTGATCTTGCAAACATTTCCTTTATTTTTTTATAATTATCATAATTTAATAATAATAATTCACTTCACCTTACAGTAATCATTAATTAGCTGCATTTATGTTTTGCTAATATTTAATTCACTGAATTATTGTCCTTTTTTCTGCCTTATACTGTTCATGTACATTTAAAAAAGAGGAATCTGAAACCTTTTGTATGTGTTAGTTTGTTATTTTTGCACCATAAATATAAGACAAAAAAAGAGACTGACAGAAAAAAAAAATGCAATATCCAAATAAGGTGCATTTTCCAATGTTTGTCATTTATGCGCCCACATCTGTATTTTACATTTGACTTATGATTAGCAATGCTGATTCAAGATGTTGTGTGTCTATAATCCATATAAACAGGAGAAACTGATATATATTAAAAGTTGCGTAGTCAAATGCAGATCGCATTATAATCTGCAATAGCAGACTAATTTAGAATGATACGTAAATGTCAGTTTGGTGTAATTATAAAGCAAAAACACTTTGTTAAATCAAATTATTTATATTTTCTGATCATGTTAACATCTCTCTTACTAAATGAAGTGAATCTGCTGCTGTTGAATATTTCTATTCTTTATTTAATAGGATTATTGTCAGCTGTGTAAAAAAGTTTTGTTCCTCAGTTTCTGATGTAAATGAAAGTAGAATGTGGAAGAATTCCAGTGTGTGATAAAACGACTGATCATGTGATGCTTTTATCAAATCAATACATCGACAGGAGGGACAGACTCCTCTGAGGCGACATTTTGTCTTAACTGAATAAATGTGGATCATTGTACTCCGTAACAAGTTTTCCATTAATTTGCAATACTGTAGCAACCAGTGTTGGGGAACCAATCGGTCAAGCTTCAATTTTCATTTATTTAAAGTAGTTCAACTACAGTTAAACTACTAATTTATCTAGCTTTTGTTTACATGCTAACAAAAAGTGGCTAACTACACCTCTTCAATGTAATTAGCATCTATTATTAGTATGTTGTTGTAAAGTAGCTGAAAAGGCAATACATGCTTTTTAAAAGTAGTAGCCACACTAGCTAGGCCAAATAACAAAAAAAGCTTCTTACATTGAGGTAATGTAGCTAACCATTTTTTGTTAGCTTGTAGACTAGCTAGTATAGTATTTATCTGCCTCAAAAAAAAAAAAAAAAAAAAATCTGTTGAAACCCTTAGTCAGCACAACAGCATTTGAACAGATACATTTACATAAAATACCACACAGCTAAACTACAAAATTCCCAAACACATCTCCAAGTGCAAAGCAGAACTTCCTTCACAGATAATAACACTGTTTATCAGAAGTAAATAAAAATAAAACATGTAAATTCGTAATCTTATAAGGCAAATTATTTGAGTTTCCCTGTCTTCGAAATTATTTTAAAAAGACCAGTTAAGCCAGTGGTTATGTTTACATGGACAAAAATAATTTGACTACTAGGTCCACTATGGCATAAATGTGAATATAAATTTGCAAAGAGAAATTTACAATTACCCAAATAGCACTACGCGTATCTGCATTAAGCATAACATGAACAAGGAACCTGCATATAGCGAGACATTCTGACTTTGACCTTTTGATTTTTTTTTAATAATCTCTTTACCTTCCAGGCTAACTTTATAAACAACTGCAAAACGTCATTATACTGCATTGCAACCAGAATGATTGATGTGACATATTTAAATATATTAATCAATATCAGTACGCAATTTAAACAAGCATGAAAATAATGCATCTACTGTATGTGTGGAGGGCCTCGTTATTTGGAATATGGCATTGTAAAAGCGAACAGTAAATACCTATGTAATCGGAATGTTTTACATGAGCATCACAGGTTAGGGAAATGGATATAACTTTGCATAGACACGGTTAGTAAGTGCATTGTCAAAATGCAGATGAAACTCATCCTGTAATGGTAATGATGTCTCCGAAACTTTTGAAATGAAGTATATCACTCTCACAAATAATTTGTAAATACTCCCCCACCCCCAACATCTCCAGGATGCAGGGTCAAATATGATGGCTTACCTCTCAGTGGTGGGATCAGAACAATTTAATGGGTATTTGAGCTCAATAATGGTCCCATCTTTATCCTGTAGAGTTCCATGATCTCCAGTGTAGTACTCCACCAACTCGGCTAACGTAGCAAACTTCTCCCCGCCATACAAGTCATAATAATCACCCGTGTTCTGAATCCTAATGTGTGTGACCATTTCCCCAACTCTGAATGAAAGATGAAGAGAAGGAAAGAGGACTGATGATACATCATGCTTAGTAAAATTCAGTTTCTGTTTACTGACTAATAATTCATCAGATAGACCTCAAAAATATGAATCCAGGACCCTATACATAAATTATCAGTTTCTTTCAGAGGCAAAATCTAACAACATCAGGACGTAATGTCGCAGGAAATGGAGTAATAGTAGCTTTACAAAGTGTGTAGAAACTGTATGTGAGTGTGTAGTAATTACTTGACTTGAGGGCTTATTCAAAAAGGATAGTAGTAATATTTGCTGTCAAAGATATTTATTAGCTTCCCAAGCTTGAACGATTCGGTATCTTCTCCAAAAATAAAAAAAAATAAAAAGAAGAAGAAAAAAAGGTATGTTTAAGTAAGCCAGCAAACCAACTTTGGTTACATAATTTGGAACTGTGGCGCAGTAAATAGGACACATACTAGTGGCATATATGTGGAGGACTTACGGGAATGCAGGTTCAAATCTGACCTGATCTGATCTGAGTATTTCCCTTTCTCTCTCCCTACACTGTACTGTCAGCTTTATAGGAACCTATTAATTAAAGGCTTGATAGTCTGTTAAAAGATAAATGGAATTCATGAAGAAGAAAAAAATTCTACACTAAATGACAATGTTTAATAAACTACAAGTGTGGTAAACAAATAAAGGTGCCTTCATAAAAGCATGACCGATATTCATATATCACATATGGAAGAAGATTTAGTCTAAGCTTCATGCAAATATGAAAACAAGTATTTTTTTCTGAATATGTTTATCTGTATATAACAATAGAATGAATAAACGTCAATATAACTGTCAGAATTGTATGGCATTATATATTCCTGTTTTGAGCTTTTTGACACTGATCTTTGCCCTTTACAATGAATTGACATTAGGCTGGCATTTAGTAACATCCATCGTAACGTGGCAACATCCATGTCACACATCGCAGGCAGTTCTACTAATCAGCCTATTGGTGTTGTTTATCATAAAGTAGACTGTTTTAAGATCAGCAACAAAAAGGAATGGAAATGGGTTTACAAAAATAATAAACGTACAAATAAATGTGCGAATTCTCGTATTGTTATGTGAAGTGAACTGTACAATGACAACTGCATGACAGATAATGAATAAAAGAAAAAAACAAATTATTAGGTATAAGAAAGTACATCAAAATGTGTTATATGCGACTGCCTGTTTGTCCAATAAATACATTTTAGGTCAGAAAACCACAACCTCACACCAAAGTGAAGTACGACATAAAAATAAATAACCAAATTAACCAAATAATTAAATGTTTATTTGCTCGTTGTGTGCGATGTCTGTATTGAGAAAAAATAACTGCTTGTTAGCTACTCTACAAGAAATCTAATAACTGGGTTGAAGAGAAGTATATAAATGTTGTCTAATAGGTTCTAGAACTAAACGCGGTCAGAAAAATCAGAGGAACAAAGACGAGTCTCAAATCAGTCAAACACAGAAATATTCAGTCAAATGTTTTTTTTTTTTTTTTTTAACAGAGTGGTTTCTTTATATAATTAGAGCAGAAATACTGGAAAGTTGAGAAAGCTATCTTCCACCCAATCTGACCTCAGCTTGTTCTCAGAACCAAATTTTCACCTCTAAATGACATAAAACGTGGCTAATAATGAAATTTTTATCATATCATCGGAAAAAAAAAATGCTGTACCTAACAGACAGGGAGAAATCGCCCACATTCTTTTTGCTGGGTCGGGCCAGGAAGCTACCATGGACACCTCGGTTCTTCAAAACAGTCTCTGCGTCTATTCCAGACAGATCTCTGTGGAACCACCTGTTTAACATGTAAATGAGCATGTGTTAATAGAATCATAATATTTTACATTTTACATCAGTACAATCATATGAATAGTATAATATATTGTACAACTTTAGGCAAGTTTTGTAGACAACTTTAGGCAAGCCAATTATTTCACAAAAATAAGTTAATTAAAATAAAAAATGCCACTTTGTGACAGACAAATTTTGGTGTAACATGCATAGTTGTTGTGATGAACAACACCTGTGGTTTAGAACACCTGCGTGAACTCGAGGGAAACTGACTTCATACATATACATCTTGGTTGATAAAATTTAACTGCAAAAATGGCTCAGAAAAGTTAAATTATTTCTGAGAAATCCCCCCCAAAAATTAAATCAGTTAGATTAAATTATGGTAAGGTACTGCAATAACATAGCATTTATGAAAGTTTCCAAATACTTTTTTAGGCTTTATGTGTGTGTGGAGGAGGTACAGAGCTGTTTAAAAGCAAATAGGCAACAACAAAAACATAATTTATAATGATGTATAATGATTATTAATGTCGTGCTGAAGCACATGCAAAAACAAGCACACTCTTACCAAGGCCTACCAAACCACCAAGTGCATTTGCAGAAATGCACATACACACAGCCCAGGCAAGCATCAACACCTTGCACTTTGCAGTTACATTCACACACACACAAACAAAAGGACATTTTTTTAAACATGTTGCAAAACACACAGATAATGGCCTGTGGTGCAAAATGTAAGAGTAGCAAAACTGAAAAAGGGAAGATGAGTTGAACAAGATTGGAACAAGAGATTCTCTCAACTTACCGAACCATCTTCCTATTTCAAGTGTTCCTCTTCCAGTGAAAAAGAAAAAGAATTGAATGCACATTAATATTGCAATAAATATGATGCATGCATAAACATAATCCAGAGCTGTAAAGAACAGTCTTCTCCTCTTGGTGTCATACATCTGCACTCATCCTCTACTTTTCCATTTGCCCCCCTCCTTCTATATCTTGTGCAGTGACATCCTTCCACACAACCAACCACAGCTCATAATCATTTGTCTAGCGGCTTCATACCTGTCCACTCTGCTTCGCCTCTCTCGAAACGTAAACACTGTATTCGGTGCTTTGAAGAGCAGGTCGTCCTGTCAGTGTATATAAGGCTGTCGTATGTCCCTCCCTCTCTCACGCTCTCATGCACGGTTACAAACTCCTTCCTTCCTTTTTGTGGCTTGTTCATAAAACAGTGAAAGCAACAAGAGAGGTAGAGAAAGATACTGAGATGTCAGATTAATTTCCTGGTTCTTCAATAACTTTTTGTCAAGAACTAATCTAGACAAACACCCAGTTTGCTATTTTGAAACTAAAAGTGACAAATAGAGGAACTACAGGCTGCGCAAAATAACTAAAGCAGCACATGAAATGCAAATTACCCTCTCTAACAGCTTCTGAATATAATTCACTGGCTTCCTATCATTTATGTTTTTTTTTTCTCGCAGGTTGATTTCACAGTTTGGGTGTCTTTGAGTCTGACAGTTAAACTCCATTGTGTTTAGTGTATATTGCACTTCCTTGTTTCCAGACTTTCACCTCACACAGAGATAGAGACGGACAGAGACAGAGAGAGGGGGGTTGGGGTGGGTTTGGTTGGTTGGTTTGGACGTTATGGTTTTGTTAATAGCATATATTGCATAAAAATTGCCAAAGGTATACATGACAAGAAAAAAAACGAAGAAAAAAATGTCACATACCACAATACCAGCATGGTCAACTAAATTCAGGACTCTTTGGTGAATAGAAAGTTCAAAAGGCCAGCACTTCTGATCAATGTAATGCATCCTTGCTGAATAAAAAGCATTAAATTATGACACACCCTCCCACCCCCAAACAAAATGTAATATACATCAAGATCGTAAGTCTATCCAGAAATAGAGAAGATTTTTGCCTTGCAAATATTATCTGTCTAGCCTCTAGGTTGCAGCTAACGTTTTGAATACATGCAAAGTCATGCAAATAACAAAATGCTTTTCAAAGGTTTCTCCAAGTGGCTATTTCTATAGTTACTTCTAACCATTCTAACCATTTTAACTTCTAACCATTTTACAAATACACAGCCAGATAAAAAAGGTATCTAGCAGTAGCGGCAGGTGTGTGTTGAATGAGGCAGTGCAAACATCCTAAACCTATAATATCAAATTTCTGGAAACACCTCGTCATTTGACAGGTGGTAAAAATAGAAATAATACATCTTACATTGATTTTTCTTTCTTCTAATCACTATATCAGCTTTCATTTAATCAAGACTTCTAACTTGACCTCTTGAAGTTAAAACTACATTTGGGTAATTAGGGGATAAGCAAGAAGCATTTCCTTTATCTTTCATGTGTGGTGTGGGGGGACGACATAGCAGTTAATTACAGTCTGGGCTTGATAATATGCTTGGATTATGATTTGGAGCACAGAGAGCCATACAGCACCACAGAACAGAAACAATATCTTGAATCTGATCCTGGCAGCAACGGGAAGTCAACAATAATATGAGGGGAAACATCAAGCAGGACAGGATCCAAAAAACTAGACCATCTTCTAAAAATAAAAATAAAAACCTTCTCTTCTAAAATTCTGTCATTATTTACTCACTATCAAGTCGTTTGAAACTTGTATGAATGTCTTTCTTCTGCTGAACACAAAATAATATATTTTAATAATGTCGGTTATTAACCAAATGGTTGCATTGACTTCCATAGTATTTTCAACGAGTCAATGGGGTCCATAAACTGTTTAGTTTCTCATATTCTTCAAAATATCTTCTTTTGTGTTCCGCAGAAGAAATTCTTGAGGGTGAGTAAATGACAGAATTTTCATTTTTGGGTGAACTACACCTTTAATCTACACTGAGAAAATAACAAAAAATGCTGTAGAAAAGTAAAAAAATTTGGAGACATACAGAAGTATTCTTTGATATAATACAGATCAAGACAGAGAAGCCCAAAGAGATTACATCTGTGCACAATACGTTAGTGAAAAGGCACCAAATAACCCATCTTTTGAGATAAAAACTAAAAAAGGCAAAGGGAATAAGATGTCAAGTCAAGTTGGAAACAGATGCGTTTGGAAAAATGAATATCAAAAGGTCAGAAAATTGTCCCTTACCTACATGACATGCTTTTGTCCTCTTCGGATTAATACTTGGTTGTATACACATGTACAATAATACAATGTCCTGTTCTGCACTTGGATGAAACGGATCAAACATCATCAACATTTATTGATCTAATAACATGGAGAGTGAAGGCTTGACTAACTATAGACGTAAGCGTCTCCTCGTTTCCAGTCTTCTCTTCCCAAAGCATATTTGCTCTGATAAGTTATCTGCCTCCCCCCACCCATTTTAGTTAATTGTCATAATTTCCCCATCCTGTCTGTAGTTGTCATTCATTAACTCATTCTTTCTCTTTCTGCACTATCCTCTGCTCTTCTCCTCTATGCAATTTCTCAACACGGTTGCTACATTTACATCCACCTAAATCCATTTATAATTGGATTGAGGTGTCTTCATCTGAACAACTCAAATCAATCCATTTGAGCTTGATCCAAACAAAATGTCAATATAATTGACAGGGGTAGTGCAACGAAGATTGTTTAGCCAATTAAATTCATAAATCATTCTACTTTCCTACATGGATTAGGATTCAAAAATACCTGCACACATGGTTCCATGTTCCGTACGTTTCTATATGTCTTTAAAAAACTGATCAGTAGAGAATATCACCTGGAAAAAAAAAAAAAAACACGTAGCATGCATATAAAACTTGGCAAGCTACCCCTTAATAAAGAGGCAACACTCTGCACGCTTAGTTACCTTTTTATTGCAGGTCTGAAAAAAAAAAAACAGAAACAGAAGACATAATAACAATAACAGGGTAACAACAATAATTACAAAGTGAGATATTCAAAACTCCTGGAAGTGAAAAATTAGACGTTAAATAAACAGCTGCATTTTTTTACCTGTGCTAGGGGGATTTTATCTACTCTCGTAGGAAAAAGAAACCGTGGCAAAATCTCTCCAATTACAATATTCAGGGGCCGATAAGGAGAGAGAATGGGGAATAAAGGTAGATTTTTTTTTAACAAGCACATAATTCATTAATAAACAATAGTTAACATGAACCTTGACTTTTCTTTAAGCAGCAGTTCTCATAATGCTAACAAAAAAATCTTGTTTATAATATATACTATATTTATAGATTCTTTCATTCTAAATGAATGAAAGGTCATTTGATGGTCTCATATGAGTTGTGGCCCTGTCCAAAATACATCCGTAAAGCTTCCCAAAACTTTAGGGAGTCCCCTTTAACATTTCAGATGTGTTTGTAAGTTTGCAGTGCCTGCATCAGTGGACTATTACCTGACAGTCTATCCGGTATTAAGACGGCAAAATGTGGATTCAGAGGAGGATTCTCATAGTGGCATTTGGGACAGGGTCTCTGTTTACATCAGCATAAACCTTTCATTCGGCTTCCAACTGCTGCTTGACGGGACTTAAAGTAGGATAAGATGGAGAACACATGATTTTAGGTTGTATCTGGTTGGAAACCAGATGTTTATGGGTTCAAACAGGCATTTGAAATTCAAGCTTGTGGAAATGCACTAAAAACAGTGATTCAACAAGTGTGGATTACAACATAATACACACCTGAGGAGAAAAGAGTCCCCACGGCAAAGATCCATTCCACACAAAGAAATCCACACCAGCACTTCAACCTTGCCCTGCATTGACTAAAACAGTGCAAAGGAGGTGACCTGAAAAATCTGAACTGGATTTCTATTGGTGAATAATTTGGGTGCTGTGTATTCTAACATCTCCTAGGTCAGCAAGTGTGTGTTCACAGAATTTTAAAATGGAGGGAATGCCTCTAAATTGAGTTTAACGGGGAAATGTTAGGGAACCACAGTGTGTTAGCTATAGGAACCACTCCATTCTCCTTCTGTCCAAACTAGTGTGGGCAGCTTGAACTTATTTCAGATATATACAACGGATCTGATCACCTGACCCAGGTGCATGTCTCTATGTATGTGAGATGATTCCTCATCGTGACTTGTGAGAGGTACGGGTGAAAAATTCATCCGGGGGGGGGTCATCAGCGTGGCGCCTGCGTCTGTGTGACCTCCGGTCCTCGGCTTGCCAGCCTACTAAGGATGCTTCTTTCCGACATCTGCAGCCGCACAGCGACAGGCGGTATTCGAGCAATGGTTGCTGGGAGCCGGGTGACATCTGCCTTCATGTCGCTGAGCAGCTCCTCCAGTTGTTTGAGAACTGACAGAAATATTGATGATAGGACATATTTTTGAACACGTCTCCATTTATTTAAACATTATAAGTAAGTAAATTCATCACTTTCATCATTTGTGCCAATATACATCAATAAAGCTACAGGATATAATCAAGCCAAATGTGGTGTGCAAATCTATGGTGCGATGCTAAGTAAAGTGTGATTTTTTTTTGTGGCTTTGAACAGTGCTGCATTGGAAACACTGTGATAAGGTGTAAAAGTAGCTGAATAAAGATTTGCATAATAATTAGGACTCTGCGCCTCACAATTAATTTTAATTTGGATTCAAATTCATTTGGATTAAAACTCAATTTGATTTAGACTCATGTTGGATTTGGACTGATATTCAAATAGATTCAGATTCATATTTGAATCCATATTTCGTATGGATTCAAAATAAATTTGAATCTGACTAGATTTAGATTTAAATTCAATTTGGTTTAAATTCATATTTGATTTAGATTCTAATTCAATTTAAATCTTACTGAATTTAGATTCATATTTGATTTGTATACAAATTTAAATAGATTTTAATTAAAATAAAATTAGATTTGTATTTGAATTCAAACACACAACTGGATTTAGATTAAAAGTTAATTTGATTTAAATTCATATTTGATTTAGATTCAATTTCTATTTAAATCCGACTGGATTTAGATTCATATTTGATTTAAATGGATTTTAATTAAAATTTAATTAGATTTGTATTCAAATTCAGATTTTAATTTAATTTGCTTAATACATTTCTATACATATTTAGATTAAAAATTCACAATTCACTTAAATGTGAAAATTAAGTTGTGTTAAAAGATCCAGAATCATATGTGAAATAAACATTAATAATTTACATAAATTTAAATCATTTTTCCTTGACTGCTCAAAATTAATGACAATCATTTTGCATTTCACTTATTTGTGCTTTATCACACTACTCCATTGCAAAAGGGTGTGCAAAGCTGTGTTGTGATTAAGTTGTGCTGCACTGTAGTTATTTCTGGGAATTGTACCTTTGTGTAGAACTGCATTAGCAGGCTTGTTTCCTGACATGGACTCTTTACTGAGATGCTGGTGTGACTCCGCAAGACACTCCACCTCACTGAAGCGTGTGTTGAGTGCCATAGAGGGGTGAGAGGGGTCCTCTGTCATGTTTAGATATGCAGCACGTCTGAGCTGCTCCTCAATCACCAGAGCCTGTTCCAACAGCTAAAGACGGACATAAATGAAGTTGAAAGAAGAGCCAACAAATGTAGCTCTAGGCAAACAATGAAGACAGTGTGTATAAGTTTTGTAGTTTCTGTAAATCTCTAACCTTAAACCTGCGAGCAAGGAACTTGTTTTTGATCTCAAGAAAGTTTCCTCGGCTCATCTCTCCCTTAAAGGGCTCGTTGAGTATGGCGAACCTCGGGTCATTCTGCACATCCTGCCAGCGAGCATAGCCGTGGCTGATGGTACAGAGGTGAAGGACATAATAATCTATAAAATTAGGGTCGCTTCAGATAAATACTAACGGTTAAATACGTTTCTACATAATTCCTGAAATTCTATTTGTTTCTCCATAATTCTTAAAAAAAATGTTTTTTGCCATTTTAGTTTTTTAATGACTTTATACTTTAACTATTATTTTAAAATGCAAAAAATGGTCATAATTAAGAGTTTGTGTGTCCAAACTTCTGAGTGTAATGAGGGTAGTATAATTTTAAATAATACAAAAAAAAAATACAAAAAAAAGTATATATGTTAATAAAATACACTAAAACAAGACATGTTCCTTTCAGTGATGCAAGCAAATGTATTGCTTTATGAGTACTGACTAAAACATTGACTACCAAAATTATCAATAAAATTAAGTTAATAGGTCAAGGATACTGTATGATACCAGCCAGCAGCCAGTAGTCGTGGCGACGATGCCAGATCTCGTAAGTCTTCTTGGTGACCGTGGCGGCTCTCTCTTCATTCTGCCAGAGAGAATGAAGCTCTAGAGAGAGAAACAGAGGGACCATTGATTCAAAATTCACCAGCACGTACACATACACACACACCTAGTAAATTCCCAGTGTACCTGTGAAACCTCCATCAGCGATGTTAAACATGAACCTTTGCTTCACTGCTTTCTTTTTCTCCTCGCTCACTCCATCCCCTCCTCCGCTTGTCTCTTTGGTGTTCTCTCCATTTTGCAGCTTAGCGGAGTCCTCTGACTTCATTCCGTCCTTCTCGTCTTTTGGCTCTGGTTGACGAGAGAAAGAAAGAGACATTATTTATTTATTGTAACAGTTTTGTGTGGAATAAAGGTGTGTTGTTTGTGTTAGTATGTACCTTTCTTCTCATCTCTTGCTGGGCTGGTGTCCATTTTTTCTGTCTTCTCTTCAGAAGATTCTTCTGTAATGGAGTAAGAGAGTATTCATGCTACAGATGGGACCTTTACTAGAAAATTCTGGTCATTTTAGGACAAGTTTGCATTGAATGAAGATGGATATTAAATCACATATGAATATCAAATATCAAATCCAATAGAAAAAAATACTTATTTACCTTTGGTTTTGGATGTGTCTGCGCTGCTTGTGGCATCTGAATTATCAGCTTTGACATCTGAAGACGAGTTATCCTTCGATTCAGTGGGCTTCTCTTCTTTCTCGCTATCCTTCTCATTTTCTACATCCTTTTCTGTTGATGGTGAGGTGGTCTCTCTTTCCCTTTCCTTTTTCTCTTCTTTCTTTGCTGGACTGGAGGATTTCTCACCTTCATCAGGAATCTCAATAATCTGAGAAAAAAAGAAGGAACGTGAGAATGGCAGTTGGAGACATGAAGAAAGACAAAGCGAGATAGGCAGGTGTTTACAAAAGGAAAGTGTTTAAAAATACAGGAGGACTGAAACAGGAAGATGAAGTGAAAAAGTGAGACTGTAAATAACAAGTACCTCATCCTCCTGCCTGAACCCTTTCGTCTCCTTCTCTCCATCCCCCTCCGTCTTCTCCTCCAGCTCTTTTACCTCTTCACTTTTGGAAAGGTCTTCTGTTTGGGTGAGAGAGAGAGGATTAATGCGTAATGATTAGCTACGCAGACATACTGGACAAATCTTCCTTCTCCATGCAACTCGTCATAAAATGGTCAAATTATCTGACATTTAGCTGGGGTTTTTTTCATGTTCACTGGACCACATGACTTTTGGTAGAAAACAATTTCCCCAGAATATTAATTACGTGTAAAGCAGTTTTGTTGAATTGATAATAAAAGACAAAAGCCCTATTCGGACAGGACTAGTTTTCTAAAAGGTTTTTGAGGCACAATTCTTATTACTCAACGTCAGTGATCTCATGCACAAGATGGATGCATTCAGATGGGACTAACATCTCTGTGTCGATTACAGAGGGTGGAAGTGTGTGTTTTCTAGACTTGGGCGTCACAGAAGGTTCTGTGCTTGTGTGCATCACATAATGAAGTATATGTTTTTTTTATGTATAACTTATTGATATAACTTTGTAACAGTGGTGGTGGCTGCCCTTAAATTTATTCGTTTATTATTAAAACCCTATTCAAATAAACTTTTCAAAGTGATGACATCAAAAACGTTGATCCATATTGGAGGAAGTGAGAATGGAAGTTTTGAACGTTTATATCTTCTAAATGCTAATTATTTCATTGTTTTGGAGCACACTAGCTTATAGACAACCTTATGCCTAACATATTCATAACAAAGGCCAAAAAAAAAAACGTTAAGTACTTCAATACCACAGCATAAACTACTAGCCTAACTAATAAAGTTTAAATATTAAAGACAACTGAACAGTCAGTAATAAAATAAGAATACAAGCTTAGATAAATACAAAAGAACAAAGTTTTGAACAAAGCAAGGTCTAACAGTAGTATTCAGGTACAGAAATGTAATAATGAAAATGTAAAAGAACACCGCAGTGTTCACTGTATAAAAATTAAATATAGATGAATCTTTGTTAAAGCTGTATTTTGTTTGATTATCATTAGTGAAGCAGGTATTTATAGGCTGCTGCCTTTTTAAGACTATCTAATGACGATTTAATTGCGAATCACATGCGTTTATAAAACGTGGGGCCTGGTCTGTACGGATCATGGATGAACTAAAATATGAATAAACTTTTTAAAAAAAAATATTTTAATACAGAATTTAAAAACATCATCATAGATTCATAGATGTATGTATGAATAAATGAATAGAAATGGTGTAATGTCATTGACCCATATGTGTCTTATACTAATTTGTTATTATTTATATAATATAATATTATTTATTATTATTCTATTTTTAGATTTTCACTTTTTTAATTTGAGTAATTTTGTCATGTCAGTGCTTTAGTCGATTTTATGTATATATAGAGCTTTCAATATTATTTTTTATTTTAGTCATTTTAGTATTCAACTTAAATGAATTTCAGTTAGTTAACAAGGAAACAAAAAGGCAATTTTTCATTTAATATTTATATTGCATTTAATTTCAGATTAATTTCACTTACCAAAATAATTTTAAAATTGTTTTAGTTAACAATAACAACACTGATATGCATGTGTACCTGGTGCTGGTGTGTTAGGCTGGGTATCTGCAGGCGTCCCAGTAGAGGGTGTTTTCGGATCGTCTCCTGCTGCAATGGCCGCTGCTCTTTTGCTTTCCTCCAGTTCTTTCATCCAGGGCATTGACCACTGACCATTGACATGCTCAAACTCCTGCACCTGTAGGAGTTTAAAACAGCCAAATCACATAACACCACTATCTTTCACAGAAACAAATAGCTCACTATTAACCACTAAAAAACTAGCAATCATGACTTCACACACCTTCTTGCGGATCAGTGACATCACACCTATGCGTGTGAGAACGTGTTGTCGTGACAGTCCTTCCCTTGGAACGCCATCAGCAAATGTTTCTGCCCCGTCTGCTCCTGGCTCACACAGGTGACGCATAAAGAGGGACACGTATGCCCTAAAAAACAGAGAGTGCTCAAGCAAATTAGGTTTAAAAAAAGTTACAAAAAAGACAAGAACTCCTGTAAGAAATGTCAGACTCACTTGAACTCCTTCTCTGATTTGCCTCGCAGGTCTCTAACGAGCCACTGGGTTGTGAAGGCATCCTGGGGAGGCATCCCATAACGCATCACCGCATTCAGGAAGGCCTTCCTTTGCCGAGCATTGAAACCCAACACCTAATGAGGAGAGAGCGGCTAAGTACCACTGAGTATGTCAAGGGAATATTTAAAACAAGTTAAAAGGTAACTGAAGTTTAACCTCAATGTTTCCTCCCACTCTGGCCAGTAGGGGGGGCAGTGGTTTGTCTTTATCATTCCTCAAGCCTTTGCGACTTGGTCTTCGGGAGTTAGCTGCAAACACAAAAAATTACTATGTCAATACAAATATACATATCTGTATAATAACTGCTACTGGTCATTCATATAAAGATGGTTTAACTTCATTCTTCACCTTCAGACCGCTCATCGAAGTCCTCATCACCCTCCTCAGAAGCTACGGAGTAATCTGATTGATTATCAGACTGATCATCCTGCCAGTCTGAGAACACAAATCAGTGGGACAATATATTATTGAGCGCTTGAATTCTCTTGACAAGAAAATATTTAATTTAAGGGGACAAAAAAAACAAAATCATGCAGACATCTACAACAAAAAGGTCAAACGTTTAGACAGGCTTGTGCCTAAACGCTATTATTTTTTATTATTACATTTTATTCTATTTTGTTTATATAATGTACAATTATAATGTACAAATAATGTAAATATTTTGACTTTAACGATTTTATAAATGCAATTTTATTCATAAATTTTTTTTTTATTAAATCATTTAAATTACTTTTTTAGTTTTGACAAATTCAATATTATTCAAAAATTGTATAAGAAGTTAATAAAAAAGAATGGGTAGGTGTGTCCAAATTTTACTGGTCGCATACATCTATACAACAACCAAAATAAATTTTAATAAATTAATAAACTATAAATATAATCCTTTATAAATACAAAGGAATTAATTTAAACATGAAACATTATTTTTATTGGAAAGAATGTACAGATATTACACAAAACACAAAAATAAATCTACCAGACCTAAAACCACAACACACGTGCTACTACTCACAAACACACAGGGAAATAGTAAAAAAGCTTTAAAAGTGCGTCTGTACCCCGTCTACTACCTCTGTCCTCCTGTGAGCAATCGTTGTAGTTGACAGGTTTGCGAGGGCGCTTGCCTTTGCCCAGGTGACGAGCAAGATCTTCCTGCTGCTGCTCATAATGATGGCGCAACAGTTTCTCCCAGTAATCAGGATCTACACTCTCTTCCTGCTTAATGATCTCTCTATCCACATCCTCCTCCTGACAAAGACATACCATTTGATATACATACATATGGCACAAACACACCACACACAGAATCCCACACAAACTTACCTCCTCTTCCTCATCTTTGACTACATACTGGGCCACTTTAAAGGAGCTGAGGTATTCATTCATACTCTGCAGCTCTGTGTCATCCGTTGCATCCTGGTTTCTATCCAACAACCGATCAATGGCTTTGTCATCATAGTGGATCACACTGCTGTCTTCCTCCTTACTATCACCTGGATGATAAATATTTATTTGATTTAAAATTGATTTTAATTTTTACTTTGTCCATTTCTTGGATTGAGCATGTTATTTCCATTGATTTTTGTATTTATTTATTTATTAATTCATACATTATTTATACTTAAATATTTTCTGTATTGTCTAGTACTATTATTTTCAATCTTCATTCTGACCCTCTGTCTGAAATTACCTGTTTTTAAGGGACAGCTCCCTGTTTTTAATGGCTAACATCATTGCATAGGAAACAGTATCAAAGCCCATGTGAGTAAAGTGTTTTGAAAACTTTTTCCATATAAGACTCATTTACAGACAAAGCATTATGAAATAAATTTACTTATGGTTTGTGATGCAGCTGCTATATGCTCAGTTTCATCTTTAAACAAAGGTTTCTTTGCGAACTCTCCATTACAACGTGCATCTTTTGCAAAGCAAAATGCACCGAACAAACATGTAATCCTCCAACGTGGTTCGCGACCCCATTAAAATAAATCATCCACTTGTTTCTGAAGCTGGGATCCTTCTTAAGTCTGTACAGAGATCCAAACGAGTCGTATAAACTGGACAAGTAAAAGCGAACATACTTTAACTCGTCCATTTGTCCTGTTGTGGAGTATATCAGAAACTAAACGCAGGCCTGTATACTGTATCCAGTGTAGACATCGTCAGGAATTAAAATGGGTTATATTTGCTTTTGATGCGTCGCTCACATCCAGTGTAGGCCAATATCAGCCGGAGCGACTGAATGCCAGTGGACGGGGCTTATGGTGGATAGATGTAAAGAAATATTGGCCGATATCTTGCTCTGGAGGCAGTCATATCCTACAAAATGAGCCGTTTGGAGCTTGATTAAATCAATGATTTGTTTGTAATGAGGACGCCATTTTAAGCCATGATGTTTTAACGACGGTACAAAGATCTGTTGTATGTCAAAAGATCAAGGCAAAGTTGATTTCACATGTCATTACCCCTTTAATCATGCTAATAAAGCTTTCGTAAAACTAATTTTGAGGGCGAGAGATGATAGGTAAAACCCAACACGGATTTGAAGTGAGCGATAACCGGGGGATGTCATTTAATTCTGGAACCCACAGTAAGAATTTATTTTATTTAGTATGTCAGGTGTCTACTTGTAGCATTTCCCCTGGCCCACCATAAAGAGATGTTGTTATTTTTAACCTACAGCTTCAGAACGAAACTCTGCTCATTAACATCAGTGCTCAGAATAACAAGGTCATGCGTAGTTTAAAGCTCTAAATAATCTTCAACTGAAAGCAGAACTTCACATTTACACCACAGCAGCTTGTGTTGTGGATTTTTTTGTATCATACTGACTGATACACAAAACTTATACGCTCTTAAAAGGCTGATGTTAATTACTGTAGCCAAAGTTCAGCTGCATTTAGATTATTCAATTAATCATTATTGTTTTGTCAAAAGTCTATGCCACTTTCTGATCTCAATTCAAGTGAGTCATGTTTAGAAGAAAACTATTCTTTAAAACAGTGTTTTTCTCACCCTCTCCGAGCTCATCTTTGAAAAGCTGTTCTGTGCCGAACTTTAAGATGTCATCCAATTCTTGCTTGGACATGGATCCCGCCTTGGAGCCCAGACCAGGCCGCACCACCAGGTGGGTCAACATCATCTTCTTCTTTGCCACCTAAGACACAAGGGTCATGCGATGACTTTTGCAAGTAGTAGTGTTTGATTGTTAAGTATTTTTCCACATAGTTTTGTATTTGCCTGGGTTTTAAATGGTTTCAAACCACTGTTTCATATCCTACCTGTGTAATTCTCTCCTCAACAGATGCTTTAGTGACAAATCGATAGATCATGACCTTCTTATTCTGACCAATACGATGAGCCCTGCTAAATGCCTAAAAGACAATAGGAGAGAGACAGTGTTAGAAAGAGTTCAACCACACAGTCTCTCTCACAGAGATGTTTTGTTTGATAGTTTTAGCGTTGGGTATTTCACATCGCCTCCACCTGGATATCATTGTGCGGGTTCCAGTCTGAGTCATAGATGATGACAGTGTCTGCGGTTGCCAAATTGATCCCCAAACCCCCTGCTCTGGTGGACAGGAGGAAAACAAACTGAGGAGCACCAGGAGCTGCAGCAAGAGGAAATAGAGGGTTTTTTTTGTCAAAATAAAACATCCACAATATTGATCAAACTGCTGTTATGGTTGGCATTATCCCCTTACCATTGAATCTATCTATGGCTTCCTGTCTCATTCCTCCAGTCACCCCTCCGTCTATCCTTTCATACTTGTATCCGTCGTTCTCTAGGAAGTCTTCCAGCAAATCCAACATCTTTGTCATCTACAACCAAGTTAAAATATATTCAAGTATATTGTTTAATTCTGAGTGTATAGGTGCTGGTCATATATTTAGAATATCATCAAAAAGTTGATTTATTTCACTAATTCCATTAAAAAGTGAAACGTGTATATTATATTCATTTATTACACACAGACTGATATATTTAACATTTTTATTTATTTAAATTTTGATGATTACAACATTATTTTTATAACCAAATTCAGAATCTCAAAAATATTGTAAAAAAGTTCAATATTTAAGACACCTGGTGCCACACTCTAATCAGCAAATTAACCCAAAACACCTGCAAATGTCTTTAAATGGTCTCTCAGGCCCCATCCACATGAAGCCAGAGCTTTCCCAATCTGATCTTTTATCCCCCTCGTTTCAAGAAATATCTAAGTCCACATGAGATCCCTGAAACGGATCGTATGCAAGACATGGGTTTCAGCTGTGGCATTCCTTGTCTCAAGCCACTATTGAACAAAAGACAGCGTCAGATGTGTGTCGCCTGGGCTAAAGACAAAAAGGACTAGACTGCTGCTGAGTGGTCCAAAGTTATGTTCTCTGATGAAAGTAAATTTTGCATTTTCTTTGGAAATCAGGGTCCCAGAGTCTGGAGGAAGAGAGGAGAGGCACACAATCCACATTGCTTGAGGTCCAGTGTAAAGTGTCCACAGTCAGTAATGGTCTGGGGTGCCAATGCCATGTCATCTGCTGGTGTTGGTCCACTGTGTTTTCTGAGGTCCAAGTTCAAGCAGCCATATACCAGGAAGTTTTAGAGCACTTCATGCTTTCTGCTACTGACCAACTTTATAGACATACAGATTTCATTTTCCAACAGGACTTGCACACAGTGCCAAAGCAACCAGTACCTGGTTTAAGGACCATGGTATCCCTGTTCTTAATTAGCCAGCAAATTCGCCTGACCTTAACCCCATAGAAAATCGATGGGGTATTGTGAAGAGGAAGAGGCGATATGCCAGACCCAACAATTCAGAAGAACTGAAGGCCACTATCAGAGCAACCTGGGCTCTCATAACACCTGAGCAGTGCCACAGACTGATCGACTCAATGCCACGCCACATTGCTGCAGTGATTCAGGCAAAAGGAGCCCCAACTAAGTATTGAATGCTGTACATGTTCATACTTTTCAGTTGGCCAAGATTTCTAAATATACTTTCTTTGTATTGGTCTTAAGTAATATTCAAATTTTCTGAGATACTGAATTTGGGATTTTCCTTAATTGTCAGTTATAATCATTAAAATTAAAAGAAATAGAAATTTGACATATATCATTCTGTGCGTAATGAATGATTAGAATATACAAGCTTCACTTTTTGAATAGAATGAGTGAACTAAATCAACTTTTTGATGATATTCTAATTATAATACCAGCACTTGTATTTGTAATCTGTGTGTGTTTCTGGCATGTGTGTATGTACCTGTGAGAATATAAGCACTCTATGTCCACCCTCCTTCAGTTTTTTCAGCATCTTACACAGAAGCATCAGCTTCCCAGAAGACTTTGTGAGGGCACTGCCATCATACATGCCATTGGGCATTTTAGGAGCTTCCTGAAAAATGAGACCCATAAAGATCAGCTGAAATTATAACTTTTTCATCATTCATTTAAAACTTAAAAGCTGTAAGTTGCTAATCTAAAATGGTACAGTCCTAGCTGAGAGTGAGGTAGTGAGTGAGTGGAAGCTCACATTAGCAGCTGTGGGAAAGAGGTAGGGGTGGTTACAGCACTTCTTCAGGTCCATAACCACATTGAGCAGAGACACCTGGTTTCCTCCTCCACGAGTGTTCAGAGCTTCAAAGTTGCGTGTCAGGATGTACTTGTAGTATTTCCTTTGGCAGAAAAACAGGAAATCGAATTAGAGACTATTGTAGTAAAAAAAAAAAAACTTGAGTAAATGTAAATTAAAAGGATATAAATAGTTGGATAATCAGAATCAGTCATACAGTACAATGAATCATGCTGTAAATAACTAATAGGGTGTCCAGCAGGTGGCGCAAATAAGTCTGAATGAAAAATGTGCAGAATCCTCAACAGAACACTGACAAACACTGAACGTCTCGTACTTCTGCATGGGGCTGAGCTCCACTCGCACGATGAGCTCAGTTTTTGAGGGCATGTGTTTGAAGACATCAGCTTTAAGTCTTCTGAGCATGTGTGGACCCAACATGTCGTGCAGTTTCTTAATTTGGTCTTCTTTAGCTATGTCCGCAAACTCTTCCAGGAAACCGTCAAGATTACTGAAACACACATTTGGTACTGAACAAAGGCAACAACAACAAAAAACTGAGGGCACATAAACATCCTCATCACACTTACTTATCAAGAACACACACACACTTACTTGAATCTCTCGGGCGTGAGGAAGTTGAGCAAATGGAAGAGCTCCTCCAGGTTATTCTGTAAAGGTGTTCCTGTCAACAGCAGCTTATGCTGAAGAGGATAGTTATTCAGCACACGAAAGAACTGAGAAAGAGTGGGAAAGTGAGGGAAAGTGAGTCTGTTAGTTTTACATCCAAGATTGTTCTATCATAATAAATCAAACTTCTGTCATCATCTATTAACTCTCATGCTGCTTCCAAACCTGTGACATTCTTCAAAAATATGCAAAACACCATAAAAGACCACCAGATCTTTGCACCATTATAGCTTTGTATAAGCTTTATATATAGTTTTATAGGTAAAAAGGCTAAATGTAAGTAGTTTTAACCTCTAGTCATATCAGCTGCAATCCAATCATTGAGCTCAACTAAAATAAATATTCAAATAAAATACTCAGATGTGTGAATGAAGCATTTAAAAACTGTCTCAAACTGGGTCATAGAAAATATATTACTCCAAATAACAATTTCTTCACAAATCTACTTCTTTCTTGAGCTCTTTTCATCAATGTGTCAAGAAGAGCTAGGGGAGGATGTCAAGATTTTCAGTGAACAATGGCTTAAATTTTGATCTGTTCCCCTTTTGTGCTCGAAGGAAGAGACAAAGTCATGAAGGTTTGGAACTACATGGAGGTGAGTAAATGATGACGGAATTTTCAGTGACAACTTTGTGTGACACTGGTCTGACATGGATCTTACCTTTGACTGGTTATTTTTCAGTCTATGGGCCTCATCTACCACAAGACAAGCCCAGTCTATAGATCCCAGGATGGCTTGATCAATTGTGATGAGCTCATAGGACGTCAACAGCACATGAAACTTCACGGCAGCCTCTTTCTGCACAGAAGAGATTCAAGAACCACACATAGTAAGAAGATAAAGACCAGGGCAATATCATCAAACCACACAGCAGATATGGCACAGATTTACATCAACCTACATGTTTACGGTTATGATTGATTAAAAGCTATTGTATCACTATCAACTATTCTGCTTCAAACCCCTCCTTTCCAAAAGTGATTCATACCTTCATTTTTGAGGCCTTTTTCCCACCGCGGATGGCATTGTCCTCGAAGGAGAATTCATTCTCTCGTATGACGGCTCTACTGTCCTTATCACCCACATAAGTGACCACGTACATATCTGGGGCCCACATCTCAAACTCTCTCTCCCAGTTAATGATAGTGGACAGCGGGGCGCTGACCAGGAAGGGCCCCTTCGAGTGACCCTGAGAGAAACCATTACCAAATATACTGCATTTACTTCAAAGCCACAATTTATACAACACATTTTATGATAAACATCCATGTCTTCATAGAGACCATTTATATCTGTAAAACAAATTAATCAGTGATTTAATAATACAACAAAATAAAAATCCACTGTCGTTCAAGTTGTTTGAGGTGAGTAATTGTTTTGGTTTGAAAGAAATTCAGGAAAGTTGAATTAAATTGATCAAAAGTCTGTACACTTACAAAAGATTTATATTTCAAATAAATGTTGTTCTTTAGAACTCTTAGGTCACCAAACAATCTTGTAATAAAAAAATAAAAAATAAAAAAAACGCACTATGGTTTCCAGAAAAAGATTAAGCAACACAACTGTTTTCAACCTTTATAATAATGAAAAATGTTACTGAAACTCCAAATCAGCATATTATTTTTTTTAAATCATGTAACACTGAAAACTGGAGTAATGATGCTGAAAATTCAGTGTTCCCCTCACAGAAATAAATTACATTTTATATTATTAATAATAATACTGTTTTTACTGTAACTCTACTGTAATTCTGTTTATCAAAAAATGCAGTATTAGAGAACAAGAGGGTTCTTTTGAAAAATATTATCATACCACACCAAAACTTGAGCAGTAGTGTACTTATATATTTAAAAAAAAAACACCTCTTTATAAAGTGAGTAGAGGAAGACAGCAGTCTGAACAGTCTTTCCAAGACCCATCTCATCAGCTAGGATGGTATCTGTGCCTTGAGCCCAAGAAAAACGCAACCAGTTCAGTCCTTCCAACTGGTAAGGGTGAAGCGTGCCGCCCGTAGAGTCTAGATAATCCGGCTGCCTATCAAACTTTATAGTTGGCTGAAAGTAACAGGAAGAACATCAGGTTATTGAAAGTCAAAACCTATTAATATATTTTCTTTTGCTTTTAAACAGTCTATAAGTGGAATTTTTGGCATTTAACTATAAGTGGAATTTACTAAACCATTGCTCCCACCTAAATGTGTTTATTATTAAAAATTACATCTTAAGCCGTGTTTCCACCACGGGAACTTTCCCCAGGAACTAGGGACTTTGGGGTGGTACTTGGTGAGTTTCTACCACAGGAACCAGGGTCTAAATAGAGGTCTGGGTAAAGATTTCCCCCTCAAAACGGCCCTGATTGTGAGGTAGTACTTTTTCAAAGTTCAGGAACTTTCAGGGGTGGAACTTGGGCGCTGAACATGCTGATTGGTTGAATACACGTTAGGCTGTCAACGAATATTCTACATTCGAATATATATTCGAATAGTTTTTAAAAAAAAACGAATTTCGAAGGTGAAAATTAATATTTGAGAAAATAAAAGCGGAAAAAAACACCCATGGTAGTAGAGGTGTGCCTGTCTGCTTTGCTCACAGGCGCGCTCACACGCCTGAGGGTTCAGGGACAGGTCACAGGAGTCGCACTGTCAGGCACAGCGTCAATGCTGAAAGTTGGCGCGTCTTACATGGAAGATGGCAGAAAGTGCAGAGCCCAACTCGACCGCAGCAGAGAACGCGATTTTAACCCTCCAAAATCTAAAAAAAACATTTAAAGTTAAACAGAAACATTACTAAAATGGAGGCTACTGTACTGACTGACTAGATATTGCATAAATAAAGGATAAATTCACTGCTTCCACTGGTTTGATTATTTACCGTTTCATGTCAAGGAAAAGTTCCACGTTTATCACAGCACAGCTCGCTCAGAGCGTTCAATATGCTGTAAAACTTAAATTTATATTAGTAATATTTGTTTCAATCACTGAATGAAGCCTGCTATATATTTGGGACAAGAGTCGCGACCTTAAATTTCTTGCACAAAACTCTTGATAAGCACTCAAAGTTTGTTCATTTAAACCGTTTAGAACGTGAGGGTAAGGGCGAGAGAGAGTGAGGTCTGCGCTTTGCGATCTTGGCCATTAGTTTATTTATTTGTTTTTGTGTAAGTAATATGTTGTCAACTATGTTTAAACTTAAATAGACTACCTATACAAGTAGTTGTGTCTCTTTGTATTAATTTGTCCTGTTATTGACATAATGCGCGTCATTGACAAAATGGGCAACCAGATGTTCGAATAGTTTGAATATTCGTGTTTTTTAGAGGGAATATTCGAACATCATTTTTGAGCAATTTTGACAGCCCTAATACACGCAGCAATTTATTTCAACCCAAAAGTCTGTTGAGGTGCGTGCAGTAAGATTTGTATACTGTTCGAATCAACAAAGGAGTTCAATAAATACGAATGATTATCCGACGACTAGGTTCAGGCTTTATTAAGCTTGTATGCGAAGAATGAAATCCAGTAGGAACTGGAAAGTCGAGTGCAGTACTACATCATTAGACTAATTGTCACAGTACTTTAGACTGTGATGGAAACGCAGACAGCAGCAGAACTGGGGGGAAAAAGTTCCTGGTACAAATTGTTCAGAGTAAATTAGATTAAAGCAAGGCTTTAGTTAATAGACAGAAACTGATTCAAGTTGTTCTAAGATTCCTTACGTCCACCACAGGATTAGCAGGAGGCTTCTCCATCTTCCTCACTTTCACCTTCTTCATCTTTTTAACTGGTCTGCCCTCCTCTCCAAGCATCAGCTCCCTGACAAACAGAATAGTAATCAAATGTAAATCAAATTATAACTGCACTTCTAAAGGCAATTATACTAGTGTGCATGTGTTTGAAATGCTGTAGAGTCCTGTGTGCCTGTACCTGTGGTTCCAGTAATGCTGTTTGAAGGTCTCAAAGTCTGGGATGTCCATGTCTTCACACTCCCAGGTTGACTGATCATACTGTAAATCTCTCCATTTGATCAGATAGTGAACGTTATTCTTCTTATCCACACTGCCAGAGAGAACATAGAAATTAATGTCTAAATAGTTGAGCAGATGTTGTTCTTCAAGATATTTCGAACATCTGAACACACTCACCTGTGATTTAAGATGCGGTGAATGAGGAGCCACTCCATCTTTACACCAAAGCGTCCATACTGATCCTCCATACGGGCATAGAAGGGATCTTTATTCTTCCTCTTACAGCTCTTATCCTCGTCTCCCTCAGCACCCATTTCTAGATTGGGGGGCTCTTCCATATCTGTCTTCCGCTGATAGTTACGGAACATTACCTGACAGTTCAGCTCCAACTATGACGAGAGAGAAAAAAAGGCATACCTGATTGGACGATTTTTACTAGTATACATGCCCTCGGAAACAAATGCATGACTTATCGTAATGTGCAAATATGCAGGATTTAGTGTATTAAGAGATTGTAAATACTTTTATGTTCTTGACTTACAAGGATGGACAATATAACAAGGGGTGCACAATATAACGACCATACCGGCTATTAGAGATATTTTAAATAATTTGTCAATATTAGATATTTAACTATGTGTGCTCATTTTCTCTATTTTTACGTTAAGATTACTCTTGCCATGACCTAGCAAATCTTAAAGGGGTCCTATTATGCTTTTCCAGTTTTTCAACATTAGTTAGTGTGTAATGTGGCTGTTTGGGCATAAAAAAGATCTGTAAGGTTACAAAGTCCACTCCAAAGGGAGACATTTTATTTAACAGAATCCCCTTTCAAGAAATACAATGTAGTTTGGACTACAACACGATTTTTGTTGATCTTATGAAGTCACCATGGAACTCATTTAAATAAGCCGTGCCCACAGAATATGCAAAAAAGTGAATAACCATGGTTGTGTTATCGATTACTGTTTATATTACTTTAGTTTTCTGACAGATATCACAATTAAATGGTGGATAGCATATTAAAATGACAAAAACGTCCTATGAAATCCATGCTTGCTAAGTCTGTGCAAGAAATTCGTTCTGCATGATCCTCTTGGTCTAAATAGGGCTTAAATTGGTTTGAAATTGACGCATCCTCAATATTTACACTAGAGCAGAACTTGCGGTTATGGAGAGGTGGGACATTTACCGAACATGTGCTAAACGCTGCCAATCACAGCACATAATTACATTTCGTATTTCGGAAGGAGGAGCTTTATTGAAATCAGTGTTTTCGAGCCAGACTGGGGGAGAGAGGGGCTGTAATAGTGTAAAATATGTGAAAAATAAAGCATTTTTTTGAACAATCCACCATTAAAATATATTCTAGTACGGCCTAAACAAAATCAAGACTTTGTAAAAGCGCATAATAGGACCCCTTTAAAATATACATTTTTCATTTGTTATAATACTTTGATTTTTTTAAAAGCATTTTTAGAATTTGAAACTGCTGATTTCTTTTTTAATGAATGTTTAATTTTTCATTTATTTAGACAAAAATATAAATATATAATATCAGTCACAAGAATAACATAATTAATGGCTTATCATATGTGCGAGAATATTAATATTGGTGTATCCCTACTTATAAGAAATTGTGAGTTTTTATTTGTGCGTTACCTGTAGTTCCTGGACCCAAGAACAATGCCAGTAAGACATGTTACACCATTTCACAAAGAACTCTCTCTCCTTCCGACCAATCATAGGAGGAGGATCTGGAGCATCGGCTGGAAGGTCAACGGGTCGGGGCACTGGCATGGGGGGAGGTGCTTCACCCCAGCGCCAGGTCAGGACTTTCTGGACTTTGCCCTTTAGTGGAGCACTCTGAGAAAACAAGATAGTACATTATATTTTTTCTGAAGAATTAAACAAGCAATGAAAAATAAGAAAAAATTTGGGATTCTGTAATATTGATCCTAAATATTTCAGCAATGCCATCTACGAAAATAAAATCTCAAGAAAACCCAAATCCAAAGGATAGAATTGGACTATCACACTACATTATTCCTCTCTCACCAGACAGCGTGGACAGATCCACTCTCCGTTGGGGATGTCTGGCAGGGGAGGGTTAAGACAGTGTAAGTGGTAGGATGAGGGGCATGTGTCACAGCATAGCAGCTCTCCTCCATCCTTGCAAACACGACAGAACTCCATATGGTGATCGTCTTCCTCTTCTACCTCTCCTTCATCCCTCCTTCCATCATCATTTTCCTCCTCACCCTCAGAACTCTCTTCACGAGCCTCCCATTGAATTCCCTCCTTCTCCTGAGAGAGACATAAATAATGCATAATCAACAGAAACTTCAGTCATTAAATATCAATGAGATGTAGAGAAATTGTGCACATAAAAAATATAAATTGTACTCAATGAGCACAGAGAAGCTTATGGAAAGGACAGATATTAATTCTGAACATGTTTGCATGTACATACGCAGTGGGGGCAGCTCCAGGTGCCCTCTGGGGCTCTCTCCATGTCAGGATCGAGACAAACCATGTGATAGGCTCTCGGACAGGTGTCACACAGAATGATCTCACCACCCTGCTGACACACCTCACAATAGTCCTGATGATCGGTCTCATAGCCATCAGCATCCTCATCCACTATGAAGGAAGAAGGGCTTATTTCAAATATAAATAACGGGAAAGTGTCCAAACTAGCAAAGCGTGTTCATTATAGCATGTCCGTTCAGTAGAGGTTTTGCTCTCTTTGACTCACCCTTCTTCTTCTTCTTGGAGCTCTTGGATTTCTTACTCTTGGAACGGCTGCCCCGACTGTTGGATCCATCACTTACTGAGAAACTGTCAAAATCACTCTCACCATCATCATCCTCACCACTCTGAGAGAAGGAGCCATGGGTGAAGGGGTTCAAAGCAAGTTAGTGATGATGTTAGCCATAAAATTAAGGAATATATGTATCATTTCATGCATTATCGTTCAACAGTTTGGGATCTGTACGATTTTTTTAATGCTTTTGAAAAAATTATCTTCTGACCAAGGCTACATTTATTTGGTCAAAAATACAGTAAAAACAATAATATGGTGTTACTATTTATTCCTTTAATGCGTTTATTTTAATGCTTTTGTTATCGATGTTGAATTCAGATGTACTGCATAACATTTCACAAGAATACATTAATTTTTTAGGATTCTTTGATGAATAGAAAGTTCAAAATGTATTTGAACTGGAAATATTTTGTAACATTATAGATCTACTTTTTAACCTACTTTGGTCTTTTGATGTACTTTTGATGAATTCAATTCATCCAGAACATTTATTATTAGTTAATACAAATATTGGTTTCTTTCCAAAATAAATCTTACTGATTCCAAACTTTTGAACAGTAGCACATGCATGTATTTAATATAATGTTTTTTTTGTTTGTTTTTTTCAATGAAATATATTAACTAATATATTAAATAACTATGATGCATAAATTAGCTAATATATGTAAGCATAAAAGGAATTGATGCATACAGAGGAACGCTTTCTCTTGAAATTTCCCAGTTTAATCTTGAGTGGAGCCACTTTCTTCGCTTTAGACTTTTTGTCCTGGGGCTTTGGGGTGGACTTTGTCTTTCTACGTGCATTTGGGCCTAGAGTAGATTCATACATGACACAGAAAGTTGAGTAGATTAAAAAATGCAAATAATAAACACACTTTTGGTACCCAAAAAAACTGCTGTTATCTGACCTTTGCCCTCTTTGGTCTTGGCTTTCCGCAGGGGGACCGCTGGGGGCTGCTGGGGTGGGGGTAGTGCAGCAGGGGTTGCTGTTGATGTGGGCGGGGCCATGGGTGCTGCCCCTCCTCCATCCACCCTGGTCACCATACTCTCCACTGCAGCAGCAACGTTGGCAGCTGCCAGGGCTGCGTTAGCACTCGCTGAGCCTCGCATGGGATTATTAGTGCTGAACTCCCGCCATTTAGCTCCTAAAACCATCATCATCTTTGACACAGCAATCTTAGGGTTCTTCGCAGCTATTAGAGGTCTAAACAAGAGAAGAAACGAAAAGACACATTTCAGATCAGTCACCTGACAACTATATGACATTATATGGATGTTTACATGAGGTGATAATAGATATGGGACAAAAAGAGAAATTCAAAGAAGCAGAAAAAACTGCTCTACCTGACAAACTGACTGAAAGCTTTGTAATTGGTGAGAGAGGTGTAGTCCTCCTGGGTGAAGCCATAGTCAATGTCTTTCATTCCCCAGTCTGCTAATAGCTGAGAGGAGGATTTGGGCTCCTGTGAACGGAGAACAGAGGATGACAGATGACAAACACTGGAAAACAAAATCAATCACAAAAAGGTAAAAAACAAAGATATATAATATCATCTGACCTGAACCTTTATCCAAAAACATACACTACCATTTCATGAAATTTCATTTCAGATTTTTTTAGATCTTATTTAGCAAGGATGGATTCAATTTATCAAAAGTGATTATAAAGACATTTCTAAATTCAAATAAATTCTATTTAAAAAATAACAAAAAGTATTATGGTTTCCACAAAAATAATAGGAGATAATCTTACCAACCCCAAATTTTGAATGGTAGTATACCAAGGAAAATGTACAATAACATTAGCTGATGAAACTTTACAAGCAAAACTGAAAATCTGTATTTATTACAACAATGTATAAAGGGAAGGACTTGATATAAGATTTTTCCAGAAACTTGTTCCTTGGTTATCTTCTTCTTTTCTTTTTTTAAATAAAAAATAATAAAAACTTTATTTTTATAAAAGGAGGACAAATTGTTTTTTTGAATCCTTGCCATGCCAGGTTTAACAAAGACCACCCATCAGCTACACCTTACCTGTCCTTCATCATCATCTTCATCATCTTCCTCCTCAGGTTCTGGGTCTTTACGTTTGCTTTTCCCTGCAGAGGAGCTGCCAGCCTTTTCTCCCGCTGAACCACCCTTCTTTCTCTCCTTGGAGGAGCTGGATCTCTTTTTCTTCTTCTTGCTCGGAGCATAGTCACTCCCTTCACTCTCGGATCGCATCGCTCTGTCCTCCTCCTCTTCCTCACCTTCTACCATTCGGATTGCTTCCATGACTTCAGGAGAACTGACAGGGATCTCCTAGAACACAAAACCACCCAATGAGAGGTGAAATACAATAAGAGGTGAAATATTCAAATGTGATTATGATTTATGTGAGACTGCAGATGTGACAAACACATTCACCTTTCAAATGTTTGGGGTCAGTATGATTTGTGTGTGTGGGTTAGGGTTAAACAGTCTCTTATGCATACAGAGTCTGCATTTATTTAATTAAAATACAGTAAAAACAGTAATATTGTGATTTAACTATTATTCTTGTGATGGCAAATCTTATCATTATAAAAAATTATTCAATAACAATGTAAACGTGTATGTGGCTTTTGATTTAATTTAATGCATCATTGCTCAATTAAAGTGTGTACAGACACTGGTCGCTCTGGTGCAACTAACTCAGTTGCTCACACCTACTTAAAGTTTGGTCACACCTTTTTTTTATTCATTAAATTATGATCTTGCACGTTTCTATAAACTGGTTTTGCATTGATGTAGATTGATGTGACTAAAAGCGTGATATTGTGACACACTGCAGCCAAAAAATAAAATGATCATGTTAGTTGATCTATAATGCATGATGGGTAATGCCATGTCAGTTTGCGCTGCAATTCAGAGAACTGTCAGATTTACAATTCTCCTGAAATACATGAAAGTAACTGACCAGTAAAGTGGGAGAAAAGTAAACTTTATACTTACACAATGTGTATCTGATATGAAGATATTACGTCCTTAATGGATTGTTATTGCTGCTTCCATAGACATCACTATGTATTTTACAAACTATAAACTACAAAAACAACAGTGGGGCGGTGCCACGGTGGGCAAGTGATGTAACCGGCAACACCGACTATGTTTAACTGTGTGAAATTTTAACGCGCACATTAACAAAGCATGATCGCATTTGCGACCATTTTAGTCACAGTCTAGAGCCCTGCATACATACAGACACATAAATGGATTCAAAAGGTGCTCAAGTACTAACCTCTCTGAGAACTTTTTGTCGTTTGCTGCTCCTGCTTTCACGGCTTTTCTTTGCTTTCTTCTTCTTTTTGGATTTGGGAGTCTCTGCCTCTGATAACTGTTCATCCACATCATCTGTCCGAAGCAGACACACAGCATGCACCAAACATCAACTAAATTTAAACAATCATCTTCATTTTGATTTTCTGTCCTTCCTAAACTGATGTACCCCTGACCCATAGCTGTATGACCCATACTGAATATAATGACTAGATGAAATATGGCACATCAATTTAGATCCATTAACAGAGTTTAAAGTATTTAGATTACATTATTTTTGTGCATTCCTGCCTCAAGATGTGAGCCCACTGTCCAAATATGCCAGCAGCAGTGAAACTGGAGCATAAGGCTCTTGCTTTTAAAATCATTCATTTATTATAAGCTCTCTGTTGATAGGATACACTACAACGCCATTACCAAGGGCGGCCAGAAGAGGAAAGCAAAACAAATGGGTTTGACACACTATGCTAAACAATATTCCGCACGGTGTGATCGCTGAAGTAGGAAAAACAAGCTATTTTAGCTCTTAAGATATTAAGGAGACAGTAACAAATATGTTTATGTTTTATTTTAACAGCTGCTTCTTTCACTACGGATCAGTAAATCAGGAAGTGATGTGCCTTTTGCATCCAGCTAACTGGCTACTGCTGCATCATACATAAACTAATGATTTGGCTTGTATGATGATGCAGTAACACGTGGCTCGCCAGCTCAAGCAAAATAAATAAACATGCAATATAGTTTACAGAAATTGCCCTTTGTCCAGATGTACATTGATATGTCAGCAGTTAATTTACATGTTTGGGCTCATTTGGGGAGGTTATATAACATGATGTGGTTAATGAGGGTCCAGACTCTGCTCGGGACAGCTAAAGCCTTACCATCTCTCATGGGTCCAAAATGGTCCCGGTCGTCTTCACTCCCTGACATATTCCCGTCAGGACGCTTAATAAAATAGAAATGACAATATTTTGGTTATGTTGACAGAGAGAGAAACAAGTGACAGGGGAGGCTAACAGTGTTACGGTGAAATAAAATCAATTACAGATGGTGGCATTTCAAAACCTCAACATTATACAGCGTGTAGTGATAAAAAGAGTTTGACGTAGTCGTGTCATCTCGGCTTTTTTCGTAAACTTTTTCGTTCGGTCCGAGCGAAAGACGCCTCAACTTAGCTGTCAATCAAGTTAGCAAAGCTAGCAAACAGTCAAGTGATCCGGCTGCAGGGAAAATGGCAGCCGGCTGGATGAGTTGAGTTAAAGCGCTTATCTGCCTTCGTTTATTATTATATTCGATTCTTAAAAACTTTCCTTCTTGAAAATAACACGCGGAGGTCGTGAAGCCCCCGACCAACACCATTTGGCGCTATGACGCGGTGTCTAACTGTTGTAAGTTCACGTAATTTTAGCTTTGTGTTTCTTTTCTGTTTTATGCTATGAGAAAAAAGCTCATCGAGGGACGCAAATTTATATGTATATTTATATATAACGCAGGCGGTTGGAAGTGGGTGGGAGGAATTGACTTACAGGTCAGTCCAAGGTGTAGATACTCGGCGGTGTGATCAGCTTTTGACTGACGCGAAAACTGCAGGTTACTACCTATCACTGGAAAATAAAAAGAAGCTCCGAAAAGGTGTAAATCTTTGGGAGACGTCGTCCACTCTTCTCCCCTTTCCCCAGCGTCAGTGACCAGAAGCGAACATCCTCATACACACAAAGAAATCAGGGGGGGTAGAGACATCCCATAATAATCCTAGGCACGCTCCCCCCTCCCTACAACACTCACTCAACTCTGCATAGTTACCTCGCAACCTACAGACCATAATAATCATCTCCCCCTCGCACACAGTACCAGCAAGTACACACTGCCTTCCCCTTTCTTAGTCCCTGCCCCCTTAGCAACCACGTTGCTATGGAGACACTGCCCCCTCCCGCCCTCTCCGACATCCCATAATAGTCATAAGCAGGCCGCTCTGACATCCCATAATAAACACAACTCCTAAAAGAGAGGGAAGGAAAAAAAACAACACCAGTCACATGGTCTCCAGGGAAACCCCAGGCCGCTGGCGACAGACCATAATAATCTGCGGCTGTCTGTCCACCTGGCTTGGTTTTTGGTGCACAAGTGGCAAAAAACGTGTATGAGCACCTTGTTGGAACTCAGGCTAACAACTAGTGAGCTTCGGCTATCTGTCAAACGCCACACACTGCATGAGTGACACTTCACAGCTTCAGAGGTGATGATCTGTCAAGGTGCAGAAATCTTTTTTGCTTCTTGTTAATCGCATATCAGACTGAAGTCTAACACCCTTAATGAGCCTGTGTGAAGCAGTGTTAAATGAACATTGGATGTGCCGTGACAATCCCAAAACGGAATCTCATACGCGTTTAGGCAGTCCGAACTCCGGTGACTTGCTGACTATAGCTACCTGCACATTAAAACAGGTCAAGATGACTTCCCATAAGAGGGAATGAAATGCAGAAGTGATATCTTCATCCAATCAGGCATCACTCTGGTTCAGTTTTGGCCAAGTAGTTTTAAAGTCACCATGACTTTATGGACTATTCTTATTTTTTGTGGAACATAGCATTGATTTACATCATTTTTATTTTATTAATGTGCCCTCTTAGTCTTTAATAAAAATATCTTCCCTTCCCGTATGCAACAAAATATTTTCTCTTCCCTGAAGATGAACATGAGCCATAACAAACCACAGCGAGCCAATCAATTTCTGATAAACAAAATTAATCTCTTCACTTCTCTTCTCTGATAAGATGTTTACTGGCGCGAATGCGGGACAACCTGTCACTCACATGAGATCGCAATCAAATCACAATTTGATGATTCAACCATCTAAAGAATTCCCCTTGGACAAAATCAAGTCCCGCCCTATACATGTTTTCTGGTTTGAGAAGCTTCTGGTTTGAGAAGTTTCACTTGCATATACATACGTTATCCTGGCTCCACCCATGTACTTCCGCTCAATTTTCATGTTCCTTCAGTAATCTTTTTGGGATTGTGGTATATTCTCTGGTGGTCTCCGGCCCAATCAAGGCCCAATCAAGCGAACAGAGGGAGTGGCTGGGAACAATGGCGTTGATGTTGTGCACGACAGTCTATGGTTTGAGATGACATGTCATGGCCAAACGTTAGCGATTGGTTATGGCAGATCCGGAGTGGCTCTGGGCAGACCCAATAGTTTCAAACTTCAACAGAGCACCCACCTTCAAGGAAGTTAACTCTTGTCGATGGAGAGTGGCCAGACGAGTGAAATGAAATGTTTAAGAGTCTGGTAGGACCAGGCTACATACGTCACAATAAGGAAGAAAAGATTATCACAGCTTCCGTTTTATGTCGACTTTAAACCAGCAATTTAAAAAAGCTGTTATTGGATTTACATATCTAACCATCAGTTCTATATATACACCATTTGTTTTTAGAGGAACTAGAACTTGCCATTCAGAAGGACAAACAATTGAAGCTAATATAAAAGTATTTCATTGCATCTCCCACCTTTGCTAAAATGTGATAGACCCTAATCCTGAAACACTTTGGTCTGATATTGATATAGCAGAGGAACTACAACAGTCATACATGCCATCAGATTAAGGGCAGTGATAATGGACCTCGGCCCTCGTGGTAGAATTTACGAGTGGAGTATCAACAATGAAAAAAAAACTTCCATATATTAGTTGAGACGCCTGCCAAATTGGATTTAAGTGCACAAATTATCTGTGAGTAGACAAGGAGCTCAAACTTTGAGCTCAATTTAAGTTCTTTAGTTTTTTTTTTTTGCATGGTATCGGATAGATACACTGTAAAAAAATTAAAAAATAAGAAAAATAAAAATTCTATACCGGTAATCAAGTTATGACAGCATATGTTTTTACATTTTTAATTCATCAAAATAAGTTAAGGAATTTAAAAAAGATTTATGTTATGAAAGAGTCAACTATGCTGAAATTATGTAATAATAATGTAATTTATGTTCCTGAACCATTTTTGCTTTGTGGCAGGGCACATTATTCTGCTGAAAGAGGTCAAGAAATACCGTTTCCATGAAAGACATGGTCTGCAACAATGCTTAGCTTAGGTAGGTGGTCAAAGAAACATCCACATGGATGGCTGGACCCAAGGTTTTCCAGCAGAACATTGCCCAAAGCATCACTCTGCCTCCGCCGGCTTGCCCTCTTCACATGTGCATCCTGGTGCCATGTGTTCTCCAGCTACACACACCCATCCACGTGTTGTAAAAAAAAAAAAAACCATGATTCATCAGACCAGTCCACCTTCTTCCATTGCTCCGTTGTCCGGTTCTGATGCTCATTTGCCCAATGTTGACGCTTTCTACGGTGGACAGGGGTCAGCATGGGCACCCTAACTGGTCTGTGGCTATGCAGCCCTATAAGCAACAAACTGTGATGCACTGTGTATTCTAAAACCTTTCTATCAGAACCAGCATTAACTTCTTGGGTAATTTATTAAGTCTGATAAATTATGCATCTAAATTGTGACAAATTTTCTTTGATTCTTACATTTGCTGTTTTGTTCTGATGTTTTTGTAGCTTGTTTTATGTTCAGAGTTGATCTGTTTATCGGAATTTTAGTTTTTTTTTATTGTCACCATTGTAGATTCATACACAGATTCTTGATGTCTGTGTGTGTCTAACTAATGCTATAGATTTAAACATTTTGTGCACTTAAAAATAAAAAAAATTGTTCAATTACCATAGTGAAGGATCTCGGCTATTATTATTAATACTTCAAAACTAATAATAACCACTATGACAATCAGATCATTAGACTCTGCATGAGATCAAGGATTCTGCCAATACATGATGATGTTATCATCAACAATAAATAAACAACATCACTTGATGATATTAAAAAGTCTCCATCTTAATTTTAATCAGCGACAGACGAGGCGAAAAGGACCACCTTTTGTAAATGTCCTCCAATCAGTGAATTAGTTATTGTTGATTTGGAGTTCAAACAACTTGAAATCTTACGTTTATGTATTTTGTAGGTTAATAAGTTATACTAACTTATATTTTTGAGTTTCTGGACTAAGCTAGTAATATTTGGTCAAGATTACTTGATTTGTTTAAGTAAAGACAACATTGGGGTTTACACACGGACGGACGGACGGACAGATAGACAGACAGATACTGTCATACTACATTTACTGGACATTTTGTACATTCAGATGTATTTGAGAGACAAATTGTCGTCTATGTACAGCAGAAGAGAAATAGGCTTATTTTATCGCACTGTCCTCTGAATGCTATGTACCATCCACATTTGAAGTCTGTTACTCACATCACAGTGCATCTCTCCTGTACAACACCAGAAATACATCAGTGCTTCAGGTACTGTGTCCCCAAACACACATGCTTATGCACACCCTTCTGCTTAAAGTAGATCAGTCACCATGGAGATCTGGGTGGGGGTGGGGGGGTCTTAGGTGTAGCCCACAGTCACCAATCATGGAAGACCATGCGGGGTGAGGGGGTGGGGGTCACCCTGAAGCCCCCCAGCCCCCACCACACTTCGCCCCATCCAATAATATCCTCTTGAAGGTCAGAGGAATGTTGACACTGCGGACCCAGTTAAAACAACGTGTCTGTGTACATGTGCTATGAATGCTTGTTTCAGGTGATAACCAATACCAATCCTGCAGCAAGCACAGATACTCTAACAGCTTCCACTCCTCAAAGGAGCAGTGAGGACATCCAGTGGAGATGAATGGATGAGACCGGTGAACTACTGCAAGCAAAATGAAACGTGATGCTTAACAGAACGTCATTTTTTTCATTCATTCACTGACTGAAAGTGTGTAGTTTATGGAATAATGAGCTGAATGGGAGGGATTGCCTGTTTGGAGGGATATAATTTCTATCCCATAATATTCACTCAGTGGTCCACAGTAACCCAGTGCGAGCATTCCAGAGTGAGGTCAACAGTCCATCCAATAATAATCATTGTGTTCTGTCATGTTGTGGATAGCATATATCTACGAGCTTGATCTAGTATGTGTGTGTACAAATACAAATTTTAGATTTTTTTAATATATATAATTGAAAATATACACACGCACACTTGTACATATACTTCATTGAAAGGTTCTTTGAATAAAATATTAAAGGGATAAACAAATATTTAAATATATATATAGTTCTCATATATAGAAATTTGAGCTTTTGCCCTAATATATATGCTGTATAATTGAATTATGTATATATATATATATATATATATATATATATATATATATATATATATATATATATATATATATATATATTAGGGCAAAAGCTCAAATTGATTAATGATGTGCTCTAACAAAGTGTAACGATGAGTCCACAGGTTGAGGATCCAAATGCAATTTTATTGAGACTACAGTCCACAATCGAAGTCTAGAGTACAGGCAAGATCAACATACATGTAGGCAGTCCAAACAAACACAACAAGGCAGGGAACAAGAGAGCAGTCCAGAAACAGGCAGTTAATCCAAAACCGAGAGACATAAAGACATGATAGCAAGCTCAGAATTGTAGTGGTTACACTTTACAAGACTTTGCCGTGAATAGCAGAGTGAACATGGTTTATATAGACTGAGGTGATGAGGCTAATGGCACACAGGTGTAAACAATGATGGATGATGAGTCAGGGCAAAGGGTTATGGGTAATGAAGTCCGGAGTGGGGATAAATATTATATAGATAGATAGATAGATAGATAGATAGATAGATAGATAGATAGATAGATAGATAGATAGATAGATAGATAGATAGATAGATAGATAGATAGATAGATATAAAGTGATTTATATTTATTTATTTATATAAACAAAAAATATGTAATTTATTTTTAATATTAATAAAATGTGTATATAATATTTTCAAATACAATTTCAGTGTTGAATTTTTAATTCACAGTCCAGCAGGTGTCCACCTGAACCCCATGTTAAATCACACAAAACCGCCACAATTAGCCACTGTGACATCTCAAATGAGCGTGTAAAACAGATTCCGACAGATGGGACACTTGATTTAAAAAGAAGAGATTTTATTTATGAGCAAGGGGTGAGCGGATGGAGAGATGAGGAGAAGAGAGGCGCCGGACATGACATGGGGGTTTAGGTCGCCATGGTGTTGCTGGGGGAGACAGTTGCAAGACGTCACTGCGAAGGACGGCAGGACACAAAGAGAGAATACAACGAGAAGAGGGGGTGAAAAAGTGCATGGGAGGGAGAGATATAGGGGCACTGCTCAAATCGAGAGAAAGGCAGTGAATCTGTAAGGAGGCACAGTTATTTATTTGCTTGCTGAGGTGCAGAAGAGTTCAGCAGTGAAAACAGACTTAGAGTATTTAAGTAAATAAATGTAATAAAAAAAAGAAAAGAAAAAAGAAGTACAGTCATAGAGATATATCGACTAGGAAATTAAGTCTTTTCAGAATATTGGTACATGAATGTAAAGTATAAAACGATGCAGAATTTAGCAGATATTAAACATGTTAAAATGCAAAATGCTCCATTTTTACAATAGAAAATATCTAAATAGTTTCTTTGTATTGATCCACAAATTTGGAATTTTAAAATTTTTAAAATTTAAAAATTAATGTGAATTTTTAACATAATATAAAATGTATGCTATCATTATATTTCCAAAAAAAGTTGGGACACTGTACAATTTGTGAATAAAAACATAATGCAATGATGTGGAAGTATTCATTTTAAGTGAAAAATAAGTTGATTTTAAATTTCATGGCATCAACAAATCTCAAAAAAGTTGGGACAAGGCCATGTTTACCACTGTGTGGCATCCCCTCTTCTTTTTATAACAGTCTGCAAACGTCTGGGGACTGAGGAGACAAGTTGCTCAAGTTTAGGAATAGGAATGTTGTCCTATTCTTGTCTAATACAGGCTTCTAGTTGCTCAGCTGTCTTCGGTCTTCTTTGTCACATCTTCCTCTTTATGATGCAACAAATGTTTTCTATAAGTGAAAGATCTGGATTGCAGGCTGGCCATTTCCGTACACAGATCCTTGTTCTACGCAGTCATTATGGAATTGATGAAGAATGTGGTCTGGCATTTTCATGTTGGAAAATGCAAGGTCTAAAAGAGATGACGTCTGGATGGGAGCATATGTTGTTCAACATGGATATACCTCTCAGCATTGATGGTGCCTTTCCAGATGTGTACAGTGCCCATGCCACACACACTCATGAAACCCCATACCATCAGAGGTGCAGGCTTCTGAACTGAATGCTGATAACAACTTGGGTTGTCCTTGTCTTCTTTAGTCCGGATGACATGGCGTTCCAGTTTTTCAAAAACAACTTCAAATTTTGATTCGTCTGACCACAGAACAGTTTTCCACTTTGCCAGTTTTCAGCCTTACCAGCCTTGACCCAGAGAAAATGGGTCATGTTATGGCTTCTTTTTTTACCCATATAGTTTTAGCCGGCAACAGAGAATGGCACGGTGGATTGTGTTCACTGACAATGTTTTCTGGAAGTGATTGTGGTGAAGTGTTTCCATGTTGTGATTTGACATACAGTAGCATTTCTGTATGTGATGCAGTGCCGTCTAAGGGCCTGAAGATCAGGGCATCCAGTATGTTTTTCTGGCCTTGACCCTTACGCACAGAGATCATTTCAGATTCTCTGAATCTCTGGATGATATTATGCACTGTAGATGATAATAACTTCAAACTCTGCCATTGTTCTCTGAGAAACTCCTTTCTGATATTTCTCCACTATTTTACGCCACACCTTTGGGGGAATTGGTGATCCTCTGCCTATATTGACTTCTGAGAGACTGCCACTCTGAGAGGCTCTTTTTATTTGTTTTATTTTACCCAATCATGTTGCCAATTGATCTAATAATTTGCAAATTTTTCCTCCAGCTGTTCCTTGTATGTACATTTAACTTTTCCGGTCTCTCATTGCTACCTGTCCCAACTTTTTTGGAATGTGTAGCTCTCATGAAATCCAAAATGTCTCATTTCCAACATTTGATATGTTATCTATATTCTATTGTGAATAAAATATAAGTTTATGAGATTTGTAAATTATTGCATTCCTTTTTTATTCACAATTTGTACAGTGTCCCAACTTTTTTGCAAAACAAATTGCCATTTAGTTTACATAAATGTTTAAATGACGTTTGTTAGGTATCAAATTATTTAAAAAATAATAATATTAATATTTGAATATACTTTCTGGCTATGCAACCACTAAAAGCCACCTCAAGACCAAGCAAGTAAAAGTGCCACCTTGTTTAATAGTTTGTTTCTATTGCATTTTAAACTGTGACTTAAGTGTTGAAGTACTTTTGGGGGCCACAGTAGATCCATGAAATCTAAGATCTTGTCCTAATGGTCTCTCTCTCTCTCTCTCTCTCTCTCTCTCTCTCTCTCTCTCTCTCTCTCTCTCTCTCTCTCTCTCTCTCTCTCTCTCTCTCTCTCTCTCTCTCTCTCTCTGGTGATTTATTTGCCTCAGTTCTAATATTTGTCAGCACTGTGTTTTCTTCTCCTTGTCTAAATGTCATCCCTTCTTCGAAGACAATATGGAGAGAGAGAAAAAGAGGGAGCAGGGCAGAGGGAGGAAAGAAAGGGGGAGGGGGGGACACTCGTAAAAAGAGCAACAAAAGTTTGGGAAAATTAAACATTAGGTAAGACACGTTCACACAGGCCCATTTCGGGACAGGTCTAAGTACTTATCCTGCTGTTCTATCTATCAGGTTATTTATTGTTACGGCACGTCAATTTCCGCTGGCTTTCACGCACAACGCTTTTGTGAGAGCCTCAGGATTTAAGGGCAACATTTTCTGATGCACCCTTCACTGATACTAGGTAACAGATGCTCAAGTCACATGCATTGACAAAAGGAATTCCCTCTCTCTCTCTCTCTCTCTCTCTCTCTCTCTCTCTCTCTCTCTCTCTCTCTCTCTCTCTCACTTACACACACAGACCTGCAGATGTATGCATTTAGACAGTGATTTGGCACTAGACTTTTGGTCAGTTGCCCTCTTTTTGACGCACAACACAAATACAAACACACAGTTGAGTGTGTTAGCATTTGTATAATCCCACGAGTTGAAGGCACCGTCCTGCAGGACTCATTAAGCAGAGGTCACATATTACGTCCTGAGTAAATTGGACAATGAGTGCAAGCTCATCCCTCAATGTTAATGTACTAAGGCTGAAACCTTCACCCCTCCCTTCTCTGAGGTCTCCAACCCTCCCACCCTTTATTCATCCTTCCTTTATAACCCCACACCCATCACTTCATCCACACTTATCTGTTTTTTTTACCTTTGGAATTGCTCACTTTGGTGGACAAATTGGATTACTGAAATGGAAACTTTTTCTCCCAAATACACTGATACAGATCTGAAGGGAATGGAAGTGCTTTCTTAGGACAAAAATAGAATTATTAGCTTTTTTAAATGTATTAAAGAATCAAATTGGAAAATGGGATATGATAAAATTATTCTAATAATTTATCTATATAATTAATACATTTATTTTTCCTGTCCTGATTATTTTACTCAACTGAAGAGATATTGAGATATAGAGTTGTTTTTTTTTGGTATGGATGAAAATGCCATAAGATGAATATCTCTCTTTGTGTGACAATAAGATTACAACTTAGAAGCATTTTATCTTCAAAACATAAGTGGAAATAATTAAAGTCATCAAGCTGATGATAAATTTGGATAATTGACAGATTTGAAACTCGATTTGTGCAGTTCGTCGACAGGAATATTTTGGATTCTTTTGGACCTCAAAGTGGTAAATTTTTTTGATTTTTTTTTATTATATAAGAAATGTCACATTTGAAACCTCTCTTAAATGCACTGCAAATGCTAATTGTTTTGATTTTTTTTTAAATTGCCTACTATAGCCTATATTATTCTGATTAAGTAACAAAAATATCTAAATATATTCTGATGCCAGTCATAATCTGTAAAAACGTAACTATACCAGTCATGCATATGCATAAAAGCAGTGACTAAGTATGAGTAGTTCATGTTCAAGTATTTGCTAATTATATCATGTAATAATGTAGAAATTTAGTAATGCGATTTCCTGTCTATTGATTTTGACAGATATGAGGGGAACAACCCCAACGTAACAGGCAGAACTGTAAGGCTGAAAGAAACACAGTTGAACACTAATTCAGAGACAGAAAGGTAGACAGACAGACAGGCAATCTGATGCCAACGGTCTCCTCCGTGACTCTCACGGGACGACTCCTCCTGCTGTTGCTATGGGCACCCCACCTCACCATGGCAACCAACTGGCTGTAAGTTGGATTGTGTGAAAGGGTTTGTTTGTAATGCCATAACTTATAAAATATGGTGGCATATTTCTTTCTCACGCACTTTCTTTGTTTCTTTTCCGTTTGTTTCCTCTTAATGCTGTTTTTTACTTACCTGTCCCAACGTTCATTAACAAAATGCCATCCTTTTATTCAAATGCCAACCTTTTTCTCTGACGCTATTTTTCTGTTTTGTATTTGATATCCTCCATTGTTATTCTACTGTGCTGTACGGCTCTATAGTTCTCTGGCACGTCTGCCACGCTCGCGTCCTGTGTCTGGTGCCGAACCATGTGGCCGTCTGAGGGGATTGTCACCAGGCCAAGTTGGGGTGTGCCGGGCACGGGGGGAGGTCATGGAGTCCGTGCGAAAGGCTGCAGAGATGGTCATTGAAGAGGTGAGAGAGCCTGAAACACAATAACTCACAATGACAATTTATTTATTTATTTATTTAAGGACATCGCAAAAAAGGAAGAAAAGAAAAAATCAATTTAGAAGGTCCTTTATCACACTTTTTACTTTAGAGAATATTTCTCATTTTGGAATGTCAGTTTTGGCTTAGACATAGGCCTACTTTAAAGTCCTGGCTACCAAAAAATGCTGTGCTTTTCTACTGTCATTGTCCCAGAATGACTGTCATTAATTAAAATGACTCGAGTTGCAAGTCACCAATTCCAATACAACTTGAGTCTTACACTATCTGATTTTAACTGTACTTAATTTTAACTCACACTGAATATAGGATAAAAGATGCACTAGTCCTCAACACCTAAGAGAAAGCTCTGTGAAAAGCAAGAAACAGTTTATTCAAGAGTTTATGCAATTTATTTTCTAAAATAAAAATAAAACACCTCAATATTGCAATAAATCGGTCGACACAACAGCCTCTTTAACGTCTATAAAAACACAAGTCTCAGTTAAGTTTAAGTGCACAAACAGGCCATAAGTAAACCAATTTCCTTCAAAAATGTCTCTTCAAAATAACCAATTATTAAAATAATGTTAAGTAAAATGAAATAGTCAAAACCTACTTGCACTGGACGTGCCAGGTCCAGCTTTATTACTGGTTGCAGCCACTCATGCGTTTAAATAATTTTAGATAAAGGCAAAATTAGTTTCTTTTGTAGCAGAAATAAACTGTTGCAGAAAAAGTTGCAGGCAATCAGCCTGTGGCACTGCTGAGGTGTTATGGAGGCCCAGGATGCTTCGATAGCGGCCTTAAGCTCATCCAGAGTGTTGGGCCTTGCGTCTCTCAACTTTCTCTTCACAATATCCCACAGATTCTCTATGGGGTTCAGGTCAGGAGAGTTGGCAGGCCAATTGAGCATCGTAATACCATGGTCAGTAAACAATTTACCAGTGGTTTTGGCACTGTGAGCAGGAGCCAGGCCTTGCTGAAAAACAAAATCTTCATCCCCATAAAGCTTTTTGGCACCCCAGACCATCACTGACTGTGGGTACTTGACACTGGACTTCAGGCATTTTGGCATTTCCTTCTCCCCAGTCTTCCTCCAGACTCTGGCACCTTGATTTCCGAATGAAATGCAAAATTTGCTTTCATCCGAAAAAAGTACTTTGGACCACTGAGCAACAGTCCAGTGCTGCTTCTCTGTAGCCCAAAAGTGGCTTGACCTGGGGAATGCGGCACCTGTAGCCCATTTCCAGCACACGCCTGTGCACGGTGGCTCTGGATGTTTCTACTCCAGACTCAGTCCACTGCTTCCGCAGGTCCCCCGAGGTCTGCAATCGGTCCTTCTCCACAATCTTCCTCAGGGTCCGGTCACCTCTTCTCGTTGTGCAGCGTTTTTTACCATACTTTTTCCTTCCCACAGACTTCCCACTGAGGTGCCTTGATACAGCACTCTGGGAACAGCCTATTCGTTCAGAAATTTCTTTCTGTGTCTTACCCTCTCGCTTGAGGGTGTCAATGATGGCCTTCTGGACAGGGTCGGGTCGGCATGATTGCGGTTTTGAGTAATGAACCAGGCTGAGAGTTTTTAAAAGCCTCAGGATTCTTTTGCAGGTGTTTAGAGTTAATTAGTTGGTTCAGATGATTAGGTTAATAGCTTGTTTAGAGAACCTTTTCATGATAAGCTAATTTTTTGAGACAGGAATTGGGTTTTCATGAGCTGTACGCAAAAATCATAAGTATTAAAACAATAAAAGACCTGAAATATTTCAGTTTGTGTGCAATGAATCTAAAATATATGAAAGTTTAATTTTTATCATTACATTATGGAAAATAATGAACTTTTATCACATATGCTAATGTTTTGAGAAGGACCTGTATATACTCTGACTTATAGCTATTTGTTCCATTTTAACCACTGCAGTGTCAACATCAGTTCAGAAACCGGCGCTGGAACTGTTCCACCACTCCCCGTGGGATCAATGTGTTTGGACGAGTCATGAACCAAGGTTACAACAATAATGTCACAACATATCAGAACAGAACATATTACATTTTGGCATTATTTTATGCTACAACTTTCAAATACCTTGCTGTCATGGCTCAAGCCTTTTTTTAATTTATAATTTTTTTATTTAATTTAATTTAACAATTGTTTTATTGATAAAAAAGATTAATACATAATTTGTATTTTATAAATACCATATATATAGTGCTGGAAAGTGGGTAGTCAAAAATGTTGAGAACCATTGTTATAGAATTTTCTAATAAATTCCTTGTTATTTACCTACACTATTATTATATTAAATTCCAAAATATGCAATCAATACTCTCAGCTTTAAAAGACAACCCCGTTTAGTCCTGCTCAGTTTATGTGCTGTCTTCAGGCACCCGTGAGGCTGCTTTTGTCCACGCTCTTTCATCAGCGGCAGTGGCCATGGCTGTGACTCGAGGCTGTAGCAGGGGAGAACTGGAGAGGTGCGGCTGTGACCGAAAGGTCAGGGGGGTCAGTCCTGAAGGTGAGTAGTAAATCAACAGTCAATAACAAATTCACATTGACAAAAAAACATGCCACATATGTGCCTCTTGCTCACCCATAGGTTTCCAGTGGTCAGGTTGCTCTGATAATCTTTCCTATGGCGTTGCATTCTCTCAGACCTTTGTGGACGAGCCAGAGAGAGCTAAAGGCATGTCGTCAGGCCGACCTCTAATGAACATTCACAATAATGAAGCAGGACGGAAGGCAAGCATGATGTTTCGCTTACTGATTGATGTTATCACCTCTGTATATTGGTTTTTATGTTTTTCTGTCCTTGTGCAGGCAATCCTCCACAACATGCAGGTGGAGTGTAAGTGTCATGGTGTTTCGGGGTCCTGTGAGCTCAGAACTTGCTGGAAGGTCATGCCTCCATTCCGCCGGGTCGGTGCTGTGCTGAAAGAACGTTTTGATGGGGCCACAGAGGTATGTTACAACGGCTCTGTTTTATTATATTATTACATATATTATTACAATTTAAAATATTTGGTTTTCAATATTATACTTTAAATTATCATTTTTTTCTGTGATGCAAAGCTGAATTTTCAGGATCGTTACTCCAGTCTTCAGTGTGACATCCAGTCTATCACATGATCCTTCAGAAATCATTCTAATATTCTGATTTATTATGAGTGTTGGAAACAGTTCTGCTGCCTAATATATTTGATGAATAAAAGGTTCAAAATAACTGAATTTATTCAAAATAAAAATTGTAATTTTAAAATAATATAAATCTCCTTTACTATCACTTTTTATCAATTTAACACATCCTTGCTGAATAAAATTATTGATTTATTTCAAAAAAAGAAAGAAAAAAAAATGACTGACCCCAAATTTCTGACCAGTAGTGTATATTGTTGTTACAAAAGATTTCTATTTTAAAAATATTTGCTTCTTTTTTTTTTTTTTTATTCATCAAAGTATCCTAAAAAAGTATCACAGGTTATGAAAAAATATTAAGCAGCAGGACTGTTTCCAACTTTGAAAATGTTTCATCATATTAGAATGATTTCTGAAGGATCATGTGACACTGAAGACTGGAGGAATGATACTGAACATTCAGCTTTGCATCAGAGAAATAAATGATAATTTAAAGTATAATAAATTGAAAACCAATTATTTTAAATTGTAATAATATATCACAATATAATTTTTTTCCTGTATTTTTGATCAAATAAATGCAGGCTTGATGAGCAGAAGAAACTTCTTTCAAAAACATTACAAATAGTAATGTGTCCAAACTTTTGCCCTGTACTGTATATGTGCAACTATTTAAGTATAAGGAAACTACCTCATTTGCAGTGCTTAATTGGTGTGGGTTGCACTGAATAATTATTTTGGCATGATTTACTTCTCTCTGCAGAATCATGGGTAATATAGTCTTTCACTAGGAATTTTAGTCAAACATGATTATTTTTAAAAACAAGTTGGAAATAATGTGGGCTGATGGCTTCATCATAACCATATACCGTCGATTAATAACCTTGTAGCTCACAGTATGTCTGTTTTAAAAGTTTATAAGTTATTGTTAAAAATTCATGAGATTTTCACTTCCAGAATCCAGCTGTTGCACTCTGTAGTTTGGTGTTAGAATGTTGCTAACAGAAACTAAAAATAAAAAAAAAATGCTTTCTCATCAGTATTTCTAAGTATTGAATGATATCCCCCTTAAATGATATTTGGAGTTTGTCGCAATGCTTCATTATAATTTTTCTATTGCAGTATTGAATAAGTATGTGTGTGTAATAATTTGACATGTTCAAGGGTCACGGCCACACTGTTTGCTTAGGTACGGCTGACACGCGTGGGCTCTCGCACAGCTCTCCTTCCACGGGACCCCCAGGTGAAGCCACCAGCCACACGGGACCTTGTCTACTTGGCTTCTTCACCAGATTTCTGCCGCTTAGACCCAGACAATGGCATTCCTGGCACTGCAGGGCGACGTTGTAATGGTAGAAATCCAAATGAAATCAAATTTCTTAAAACTCTCAATTTCCTGGATTTAGGTGTCATTTCATTGCTCTTTACTCATCCTCTCTTATCGTTCCACACCCTAGGAACCTCACGGTTGGCACCAGATGGATGCGAACTGTTATGCTGTGGCCCAGGTTTCCGAGCAGGCCGGGCTGAGGTGGTGCAGCGATGCTCCTGTAAGTTCTCCTGGTGTTGCTCAGTTCGCTGCCAGCAGTGTAAGAACACAGTGCTCATACACACCTGCCGAGAATGAGACACAGCACACAACGACACCAGAAGCACCTCATACCAGCCTGAATTAATGCCCGCATGATGAAAAACAAACCAGCTCCATCCAAAACATCCTGCATCATGTTTGGAATTTGGTGACTTTAAAGTTCTTTCAAATGTGACATTACAATTGTTTTAATCTTGAACTTTCGACGAAGGGAACAGACACCATTACATTACTTAAATGCTCAAAAATCATTATCTAACTTGCTCAGACAACGCTCTTAAAGCCGAGATTAACCCCTGAATAACAGCAGGAGAATAATGTTAGTTTAGTCGGAGGCCTTAGCATTAAATTGTAGCCTAGAGTTGCTCTCTCCCTGTTTGCTGTATTTATAATTTCTTTTCAGTTTTGCTGATTGTGTTTATTTATTTGAGTTCATCATGCCTGTGTGGCATTATCTCTGGATGGAAAGTTCCACCTGCAAACTCTTCTGCTTCAACTGTTTTGTTTCGGCTTGTCCTAATGCATAGAGGCTTGTTTATTACCATGGTCTCATTTGTATAATCTATACGTCATAAAATAAAGCGGTTTGAAATCTTAAATGTGGAAAGCGACTGTGTTTGTTAATCATGGATTGATACATTTTTAAATTAATAATATTTACAGTAAAGTTTGGGGTCAGTACAATTTTGAATGTTGTTTCTTATGCTCACTGAGGCTGCATTTATTGGCCAAAATGAAAATTTATTTTATTTCTGTGGTGGCAAAGCTGAATATCCAGCATTATTTCTACAGTCTTCAGTGTCATATAATCCTTCAGAAATAATTCTAATATGCTGAATTAGTGCATAAGAAACATTTCTTATCAATGTTGGTATCAATTCTGGGTTATTTGAGGAAATTAGATTTTTCTTTCAGGATTGTTTGATGAATTGAAAGTTCAAGAGAACATCATTTATTTAAAATGGAAATCTTTAGTAACATTTTAAATGTGTTTACTGTCACTTTGATAAATTCATGCATCTTAGTTGAATAGAAGTATTAATCCCATGTAAAAAAACAAAAACCTGCTGACCTCAAAGTTTGAACGACAGTGTACATTTTTTACGTTTGTCTCCTGACACACACACACACACACACACAATCCCATAATCATCTAATAAGCAGGATACAAATACAGCTGTGTCAGTCGCATCACTTTTATTACAAATATAGTGAGATTCCAAACACCGCAGAACTCGACTAAGAAAAGGCCACATCATCATCATCAGTTATCCTGCTCCTTTTTACTCACACGACTGTTAAGATTCGTTATTCAAAATATTACATTTCAAATTGTTATTTTATTAATAAATCACAATCAAATGGTACTCTAGCAAAAAAAAAAAAAAACTAAAATAAAAAAGTCATTAAAAAAACTCAAGTTTCAAAATGTGTCACCACTAAATTCATTCACCCAAGAGAAAAACAGTAATACATTTAATACATCATATTAAAAAACAAAACAAAAAAAGAGAGCAAAAAACAAAAGAAAATTCAGTTTTCTAAATGGCCAGCAGAAGGCACTGCATGGCTCTTGAGTAAATGCACTTAAGAGAGATTCTAGGAGCATGAACCACAGAAGAAGAGAACAGTCTGGCTCATGCAGGAAGAAACAAAAGCTTGTGAACTCAGAATCCATTGGCTCCCACATAAAAGTCCCAAACTCTCTTTAAACCGTACAACACATCACTCCGCAGGGGATGTGGCCATAGTGAGAGATTTCTATGGCCATAACACTCTGATCCAACATTAAAACTGTTTTTAATAATTAAAATATCTAAAATTGTTACTGTTTATTTGTGTATATTTTCTATCTCAACGCCATTGTCAGGGATTAGAGCTAATTATGAGCCCAAACCAATAACGTTAGCTTGCTTTGTGCCAGATCCAGTCCAGTACGTATTAACAACAGTAAGTGACCACATATAAGACATAACCTGCCTAGAGGTGTCGTGTGAGTTCAGCGTCTAGAACTGGCAAAAACGCAACATTAAAAACTGAAGACAGACCCTATAACATCACTAAAATGCACATTTGTCAAGAATTGCTTTTGTGTCCATGGCAATTTTGCAATGTAGCGAAAATGCTCAACTGAAGGTATTCAAGAAAGCTGAAATCAGCTTCCTGCACACACACACACTATCCACAGGTTACAGAGCAAATAGCAGAGTCCTGCAGAAGCGCTCAAAGCAGTCAGCATGTTCGGCCTTACACTTTATGAAATGTGCTGTTTCTAGACATTGTGCACCTTCGAGCAAAGCTTGTGTCATGAACAAAACCGGCGTTTGTCCAGCGAAAGCATTTCAAATCATTCATTTTTGACGGCGATTAGAAACCTGAAGCATTTAATCTCATGTATTTGTGCCACTGTCACAATTTATTTATTTATTTTTTGGGATCGATTACATGTAACTGACACTTTAAAGCACTAAAGTGAACTATATGTTGTTCTGTAGGCATCACATGCATAAAGTGCGCCTGTATGATTTTGTTTTTAATAGTTATACTCTTTGTTTGTAGGGGTGTTATTGGTTCCAGGGTTCTCTAATTTCTTCTGTTCTTCTAGAAACATTTAGAAAGGCACAGTGTCCATTTATTTGTTTGCAATACCCTTTTTGTTGCCAAATTTCTCCATTATTACGTTTTTTTTTTGCTGTTTTGCTCCCATGATTTTTCCCAATAATAACTCTACTCCAAATCCAAGCCCTACCAAACTTAAAAACCCAACCAGAACTTTTACTTTTCTCTGCCTCTCTAGTTGGAGTGAGTGCATCACCCACTGCTGGTGTTCCTACAAAAGGACACAGCGCTTCTTCGGTTTGGTCTCCGGAGGTTCAAGGGCAGCGAGTATCGCCTCGTCGAATACATTTTTCAGGCCTCTCTGTAAGAAAGAGATCGTAAAATGAAACATCATTTGCAGTAGGTCACGTGGGTGATAAGCAAGGAAGGCTGTTATGTCATCATAGGTGTGTGCGGCTGCTCTTTTAACCTGTGTGAGGGCGGAGCACTCCACGTATTTGACAGCTCTGAGGTCTCTGGCCAGCTTCTCCCCGCTTTCAGGCGAAATGGGACGCTGCTTGTTTTTGGCAAGTTTTTCCACAGTGTTACTGTCATCCCTCAGGTCAACCTGAGTGCCCACCAGAAGGAATGGAGTGCGTGGACAGTGGTGAGAGATCTCCGGTACCCACTTAGAGAAAGAGAGATGGAAAAAAAAATGAATGGTGAGCTATACATCATAGCACAATCATCCCAACAAATTTAGAATTACAAAGTGTGCAAGACTGAAACCATCAAATAAGCCAATTTTACCATCAAATACGAAATGGTGCCGACAAAACAATTTTCTGAAGAATCTCAATCACTTTATATGATGAACAGATGGAATTTAAGCTCTTGTTCATTTATAAAAATTGATCAGCAAACATATTCAGAAGTACTTACTTGATGAGTGACAAACCTCATTGGTTCTTGCAGAAGCTCAAATGTGCTGCGCAACACTTGAATGATCCTCATTGGTTCTCGCACATCAAGCGAACAAGCTTGAGCTTCCGTTTACCTCAACTGATGTGCGTGTGAGGTTTATAAGAAGAAAAGCCTGTTCATTATGTATAACGATAGTCTCTTCAGAAAATATTGGACTCAATTCATATCAAGCGGTAGTTGCGTGGACTGACAATGGAGGGATTGAAATCTTTCAGATTTCATTAAAATATCTTCATTTGTGTTTCGAAGATGAACAAAGGTTTTACAGGTTTGAAACAACATGAGGGTGAGTAATTAATGAAAGACATTGTGTGAACCATCCCATTAAAGCAAAAAACAAATGTGATGTCCGCACATTGATATAACTGCTTTAATTCATTGCAACATCTCAACCAACATGACCAGCCTGACAAAGACCTGTTGGTCTAAACATTGCAATTTTGTCTTTTTTGCACACAAAAATGATCCTTGTCGTTTCATAACATTACGGTTGAACCACAGGAGTCACATATTGCAATGACTATTTAAAATGATGTCTTTCCCACCATTTTGGGCCTTCGAAGTGTTAATTACATTGCTGTCTATAAATGTGAACAGAGCTCTTGGATTTCATTAAAAATATCATACTTTGAGTTTCTAAGATCAACCAAGATCTTAGGGGTTTGGAACGACACGAGGGTGAGTTATTAATGACAGAATTTACATTTTCGTGTGAACTAACCCTTTAATCCATGCTGACGAATTTCTACACACATTTTCCGTTTCAGTTCTGCAATGTTTAAAGTGAATTTCATGTGACTATGGGAAAGGGTGAGTGTCATTAATTAATGTTGACCATGCAATATACCTAAATATTAACCTTGATCTAAAGAATCAGAACATGTAAGAAATGTTTTCAGTAGATTACAAGTAAAATTCAAGGAGGAAGAATCAAGGATGATTGACATGTCACAGAAGTTATTTCCTCCCTGAACTCAGTGTGTTTTGTTTTTGCTGCCACATATATAGATATGAAATATCAATTTAAGTTATGTTAGAAGACTGAAGTAATATGGCAAACATGAAACTACCACTGTATATGCATAGAAAATCAGTTCCACAAATAAGGTGTTAAACAGTCATTCTATAAAACTATTTGATCTCGAAATGCTGCAACTGATCGATCACATACACAAGATTATATACTCATTATAAAAGTCTAGATTACATTTCAGATGTATTTCTAAGTAAAACAACAACAACAGTTGTCTTATATTCAGAACTATATGGCAATAGCAACATATCTTAAAGAAATAATTAGCTGAAAAGTGAAAATTATGCCATAATTCACTCACCCTCTAGCCACCCTAGGTGTATATGACGAACACATATCAAAGTTATATTAAATAATATCCTGGCTCTTCCCACCTTTGTAACGGCAATGAATAGCATCGGAGCTCCAAAAAGCAACTCCATCCATCATAATAATTAAGACTCCAAAACCCTCTACGCACACCTTGGCAATAGAGCCGCCATTGGCTAGTACATTTTTTTAAATGACACAGCTTTTTATGTTAAGATGTGATATGATCTTTAAGCGCCCTTTTAACATCAATCACTCAAGCATTTATGATAGAACTTGCGTAATTAGAACTAAAATGTATGAATAAGGGACTTCTGGTGACATCATCAAACTGATGGAAGCTTGAAAGATCGGTTCTTCAACAAAGTGATAGAATATAGCCCCAAAACACAAGAAACTAACTCGAATTACCATCATCATCGACATGGAAGAGGGGGCTCAAGCACATACTAGGTGAAAACAAAGTCAGCAACAGCAATCCGAAAAATAAGAGGGAGAAGCACGGGTCAATGTCTGCCCGGATGATACTGTAATGGAGCAGGGAGGCACCGACAAAACTCGAGGAGATTGTCAGCCTGGCTATGATTCTCCATGTGTTGCTTGATTTTAGGAGAGTCAATTCTGATCAGCTAAAATACATAAAAAAGAATATAAAAAACAAAACAATGATCAATTAGAAGAAGCTGAGAATCAAATCTTGGGCTTGGAGTACAGATCGCAAAAGACTGAAAGCGTAATGGCGGAGGTTCTGAAAATTCAAACGCAGTTAGAAGAGAGGATAACAGACCAAGAAGGCCTTTCGCAACAGAACAACATCAGGATTTATGGGGTCGCAGAAGGGGTGGAAGGTAAATCGCCATCTATGATTGCTTTTGTGGAGGATATGCTGAGGGAGAAAACATCGCCATCCCTTCAGATTGAGAGCATGTCGCGCACTCGCTCCATGCCTGCCAGAAAACACCCCGCCGAGATCAATCGTGGTGAACTTTCTCAGTTACAGAATGAAGGAAGAAATCATTGTCATTCAGCACCCTGGGACACTGATGGAACAAATTCAATATCTCACCTGGCGCACGGCTGGTCAGAAAGTGGAACAAGGTTGCACCAGGGACATGCCAAGCTCCAAGGAAAAGCTCCAGTATTTTAGACGGTACCCTGAAAATGTATTCTTTTGAGTTGAATTTGTTTTGTTTTTTTGGACACTAGTGTGAAACCATGGAAATGGGTTAAGCCATTTGAATAGTTTTGTGATGCTAATGTTATAACCTATACACGGTGTGTAATGAATGTCGGAGGACAGCTGTCGAACTGACATGAGTGCAAGCTGTACTGCCAATGTGATAAGTATAGGGGGTTCTTTCCCCTTTGGACTGAAGGTCTTCCCTCAGGGCCATTCTGTTTCGGCTCATTCGAGGTCAGAAAAGAGACCTCTTTATTGGAAGTCTTAAAGTTTTGGTTTTGTTAATGGTTTTTCAATGTTTTCATTGCGTTACAATTCTTCATTTGCTGTTTACTTCGGTAAGGGGGATGTCTGCTCATTTGCTGAATCATAGGAAGGGATGCAGAAGAAAGTGTGTGTTAATGGAAAAAAAATCCCATATCTTTTCATGTATATGTGGTGGTCAATCCAATTAAAAGAAGCTACATTTTCACCTAATTTAAAGAGAAAGCCCAGATTGCTTTCTTACAAGAGATACATCTTTCACACGTAGAACACAGAAAATGGAATAGGTCAGGCTTTAAACATTTTTTTTATCCTCTTATAAATCTTCCCATAAGAGAGGATTGGCAATACTAATATCAAACCAAATAAACTTTGAACTTATATCTACTATCATAGACATAGAGGGTAGATATGCTATGATAACAGGACATGTAGAGGGCTCCTGGTTACTCTTCTCAATGTATACCTCCAGGGTCAGATAGGTATTTTTATAAGCATATATTTGTATTTATGGCTACTAATTCATGAGGGATTACAATTTGAGGAAGGGACTTTAATGTTAGATTGAATCGTAGATTGGGTTCTTCTGGGAGTTCTTTAATTCAATCCAAGCCTACAATGTAAAAAGAATTCAGGCCTCCAACTGAAAATATTCTAGTGGCTGGTGGTCACATCTAAAAAATATGTATATGGCCAAATTGAATTTCTGTTAATTAAATTGCATTAATTCACAGAAATTCAATTTGGCCAACTGACAAATTTAGATGTGATCAGCCACTAGAAAACGTTCAATTGGAGACCTGGATTTTTTTTTTAAAAACAATTTTTTTTACAGTGTATAAGTAAGAAAATTATCATGAAAGAGCTGGGGATAATGGATGTAAAGGCTTTACTGGCTATTGGACATTTATGAATAAGGAGAAACTTCAGAGCTTTCACATGCTTATAGGAAATAATGGGCTAGAGAACTAAGACTTTTATAGGCATCCTCAATTGCATCACTTTTTGGAGCATACTATAGGAGATGTATCAAGTCAAGGAGAAGAAGGGTTATTAAAAGTGTTTTTTTTAGCCTATCAATATCGATGTCTGTAAAAAAAAAATATATTAAGATATTGTTATAAACCAAGCCAAGCGGGTAGACATGTTACACATAAAGGAGAGATGGGAGGGAGAAGGAAACCTGAGTCTTTCGGTAGAGGAATGGGAAAGCCTATGCGAATCACAATGGAAAACTACACATTCTTTGTTCTGGATAGAGTTTGCGTGGAAGGGTGTTTCTAGGTGTTTCTCCACACCTGCTCAGATCAGGCATATAGATCCAATTGTTAGCAAAGGTGCAGGGTCGACAAGGCAAACCCCATTTTCTGGAGCAGTCTTTCTATTAAAGGTGCACTATGCAACTTTTCCGTCTGCTAGAGGGCACCTACTCAAAACAATGGTGTAGTTTGATGATGCCAAGTTTGAGCGCATAACCTTGGAACATGTGGTCTTTACCTCACAGCCAGTAGAAATTAGTGTTATGGATGTGATTATTAACATTACTGTAGTATGAAGCGGAGGAGGACCGAGTGTTGTGGAGCTGAGCAAGGCCACTGGAGTGATTGTTAAAGGGTTACTTCAGCGATAAGCATATAGCTTTGTATCAGTAGAAACCCTGGAGTATATTGAAATGATTATTCTTGATCATTTAAATGTAATAATTTAATCAAGAAATTATTGGTTTGATTCCCAGTGATTTTCCAAACTAACACCTGTTCAGAATACTAACAAAAGCAAGTAAGAAAGCAATAAAATAGCTGCAACCAACTTTGTCTACTGATGTTAATGCTTGAGACATTGGGTGCGTTTACATGCACACCAGTAAACGGACAATGCAAGTAAACCGCGTTTACATGACTACTTATATACTGGGTTATTTCCTTGTAGTACTGTCAAAAATAATAATGTCCGTATATCTGACTGAGTTTTTCAAATGTTATGTCAGTTGTGATGTTAAATAAAGCATGCACCGTGTCAGTGGGAGATTTACGGCTCATATTAACCCTTATGCAGTTATGAAACATTTTTACTGAACCCCTTCTACTTCTGCTATATGTGATGAGAATAACACATCTTTAAAATTGTCTAGGTCTTAAACGAGTCTGCGTTTGTGGTATATGTCCTTATTTCATGCAAAACGCTAGCTCGCTCTGTCTGGATGCGTTTAAATCTGCTCTAAATTTGCGTTTTTGTCACCTATAACACATGCGTACTTCAACAAGCTGACAGAAAGCAGGTTAATGTGTTTACATGCAGCGCGAAATCGAGGTAAGAGGCAAAAAACTACCTGTTACGACCGGTTTATGCTTACGCCGTTTATGACCTTACTCCGATAAAAGAAAACAGGTTACCGCGTTTACATGACCATGTTCATTGTCGGCTTATTGGGCATAATCGGCTTAAGAATGGGTGCGTTTACATGCACATTGTTGGTCATTCAGTGTTTCTGTAAAAAGACATTGGGTCTCATTCATTAATAATTATGCAGATTATTTCGGATTTGGGAACTTCTCATGAAAATTCTCTGCCTGATTCACAAAACGTGCGTACATATACGAATTTGTTTTTAACCTCATTCCGAGGGAATTTAGAGTATTCCGAATGAGCACGAGGTTAGTCATTTGCATAAAACACACCTAAAAACATCTCCATATAAGGGCTTTCTACATACACTTTCCTTACAGCCACTTTGTCACTCGTCAAACTTGTCGCTGTTTACAGATGCGTCTTACCCGCCTGCTCAAGCAATCCCAAATGTGTTATCACAAGACACCTAAAGACACCTTTTATAAAGACCCAGATTACAGAGCTCTCATTAGACAGCTGTACATACGCATATATCTGCGTTATTCAGAGAAACCCCACAGCTGAAGCTATAACACAGCTTTTCTTACTCTTTTAATGTATATGTTTGAATGTATTTAAGATTAAATTAAATTCTATTTAATAATTTGATTAAATAATTTTATATATGGATTGTATAATAGAATTAATGCAATATACTTCAATGTAATTGGTCATGTTACGATGAAATAACTTCTTAACACGAATACAAAGCCATACAGAGTAAGTTCTTTTGCGTACATGTGGTTTCAGTTGTTCCTTTATTTTTTCGTAAATTTAGAAAAAAAATTGAAATTTTGGGTGAATTGTGATTTGTTCTTAAAATCGTTCGCATCACAAACATACGGATGCTTAGTGAATGAGAACTAATAATACTGATGAGATAATATAACACTACTAGTTCTATTACTAATAATAATAATAATAAACGTGCTAAATTCTGGGGTGAGATGCTGGGCTAATGAACATTAATATCATTGTCTGCATTTGCTCAAACTGACAGCGAGTTGGGCTCCTTCACACTTCAAAACTCAAGCACTCGGTCAGAGTGTAAATATATCAGTGTTAAACTTACACTTAGCCTCTAACTCAAACACTTGCCAGTGAAAAATGTAACAATTTATTAGCTAATGATAGACATTATTTAGTCACCTAGCATGAAAATTTACTCACCCTAATGTCGTTCCACACCCGTAAGACCTCTGTTCATCATCGGAACAAAGTTTAAGATGTTTTATATGTTAGTCCCAGAGCATATGCAGTCACTGCCCACTTCACTGTCCATGTCTAGAAAGGGAATAAAAACATCATCAAAGTAGTCCATATGTGACATCAGTTGGTTGATTAGAATCTCTTGAAGCATCGAAAATACATTTTGGTCCAAAAATATCAAAAACTATGATTTTATTTTTGTCTCTTATTTTATTTTTGAGCATTGTTGTCTCTTCCGCATTCCTCCAAAAAGATTCAAACGGTGTGAATCGATCAATGATTCGGGTCCCCAATGTCACGTGATTACAGCAATTCGGATCACGTCAAACTGCTCGAATCACGTGACATTGGCGACCCGAAGCATTGATAGATTCACTGATTGATTAACCGTTTTAATCTTTTTGGAGAAACACGGAAGAGAGGACAATGCTGAATAAATTCATAGTTTTTGATATTTTTGGAACGTGTATTTTCGATGCTTCAAGAGATTCGAATTAACCAACTGATGTCACATATGGACTACTTTGATGATGTTTATATTCCCTTTTTGGACATGGACAGTGAAGTGGGCATTGACTGCATATGCTCTGGGACTAAAATATAAAATATCAAACTGTGTTCTGAAGATGAACGGAGGTCTTACGGGTGTGGAACGACATAAGGGTGAGTCATTAATGACATCAATTTCATTTTTGGGTGAACTAACCCTTTAATGACAATTTTCCTTTTTGGGTGAACTAACCCTTTAAGGACTTCACACAAATCTGGAGCGAAAACCACCGACAAACATCTGAAAAAAGTTTCTTCATAAATCTGATGCGTGTCAGTAATGAATGTGATTTTCAAGTACGCACTGATCAGGTTAAATAGACCACAGAACTATTCACATGAGTTCCATTCTCCAAGTCCAGCAGGAAAATCAGGTAATGCTAAAGAGGGTTTTAATGACACTAAACATGTGACGTCAATGTCATGTCATCAAAGTAAAACCTGACTGCATGAAACATACCATGCTGTCAAAGCATGCATCAACACTGTAATGCATCTGTCCATCATACCATGCCAAAGATAAGGGGGAACAGTAAACTGAACATTTTAACACTAAATCATTACATAGCATTAGTATACCACCACTAATAACTGTCAATAAGCCTATCAGAGAAAAAAGCTCCTCCATGTTCTGATGCCCAAAAGTGAGAGAAGCAAAAAAACGCTTAATAAATACCCACCTTCTCTTTCACATTCTCAAAGGAGGAAGGAGAAACAACAGAGAAGCAAACAAGGAAGACGTCTGTCTGCGGATAGCTGAGAGGTCGAAGTCTGTCGTAGTCTTCCTGACCTGAGAGAACAGAAATAGATGCATTTCACTACCACCTCTTCTGCAGCTTTTGAACACAGCAGTCAAGACTAAAGAGAAATTCAATCCATCTTAAAAAACAGCAAGAGGAAATTCATTTTTAAAATGTTTCAGGGATTTTTTAAAAAATAAAAAATACAGTAATATTGTGAAATATTCCTACCAGAAATATTCCTACCAGTTAAAATCAAGTGTTCAATTTTAATGCTATTTTTGGTAACCAGACAGTTGATGGGTTCTACTGACTTCCATAGTAGGAAAAAAAATTTACTATGGAAGTAAATGGTTACTGTCAGCTGTCTGGTTGCCAACATTCTTTAAAATATGTTCTTTTGTTTTCAGCAGAAGAAAGAAATTCATACAGGTTTGGAACAACACGAGGGTGGGTAAGCGTTGATATAATTTCCATTTTGGGGTGAACTATCCCTTTAATAAATCCTGTATCAGTCTGAACAACCAGGTCGGACATAAAATAGTTATCATCTTTATATACAACATAATCAAATGTGTATTCATGTCTAAAGCCGTATCCAAATACCCATTTTCACTCTTCATAATCTGAACTGTGGCATTCACTAGGTAGTGAATAGTGAATAAGCAAATGAGTCAGCGGGTCTAAACACAGTATGAATTGTTACATAAAATGCCTGACACTTCTCTCATGAGTTCAGCACCATGGCAAGATAAAAAAAAAAAAATGAACAGAGGCCAAATTTCCAGTTTTCCATCTTTTCCAGAGCGACAGCTACTCTCCAATGTCTCTTGGCATCCTGTTGATACTTAAGTCAATATTACGGTAACTGAAGATGATGCACTAGACTAGATACTGACTGAACAAATCAGACATCATTACTAAAAAAAAAAAAGTGACAGTGTGGACTGTGGACAATCAAATCAGATTAAATGTCCAGAGTAAACAAAGCCCCAGAACGCATTACCTGCTGTGTCGAAAAGCCCCAGTGTATACGGTTCCCCTCCAATCATCACTGTGACAGCATAGTTATCAAACACCTGCAAACAGAAATATATCATATCACATCACAATTTATTTCACACAACATTACAGACCTTATACTAAACATGTTTCCACAATAATCTAATCAAATATCCTTTAACATACACAAGGCACACAATAGATAATAGCTGCCATTATTACTCAATCATTCGATCACTGTGCCCTCTTCCCCAAATCTCTGACCCAAAGCCCACCACCCTTTACTCCATTACCGTGGGAACATATTCAGAGGGGAATTTGTTGGTTGTATATGAGATGAGAAGGCAGGTCTTTCCGACAGCTCCATCTCCAACCACCACACACTTTATGGTCTGCATCTATATGGCGAGAGAGAAAGGTTGGAAATCACGTTATCACTGGTATTGGCCCTCATGGAATTCAGAAAATAACTCATTTAGGAATCATTGGTTTCGTTTAGTTCCAGCGTTCACCGTCTCCAAAGTTACACAATTAGGCAGGGTGAATGCATTTACCAGAATTGTCAATAAGCACTTAAGTGATGTGATTTAATTTCAGAGACAAAGGCAGGCATACAGAAAGACATCTACAAGAATGTGTCGGATTTTATTTGCTTCCGCATATTAACGCTGCTTAGAGGAAGGCTTTGTCACTTTTTCATACTCGCACTAACAATATCGCCAGCTTATCAGCTTCATTAACGTTTATGAATTATTTTACTTGTTTACATTAGACCTTATTTAAACTGCTCGTATTTATCAATTACTACATTCGAAGCCCAATTTGGGACAATAAAAACAAACGAATAAGTTACCTGATAGCTTAAAAGTAAAACACCAAAAATCATGTTTATCGTTTATTTGAGTCTTGTTTTTCTAAACAAGACACGCGACGTATTTTATTAATAATGAAAGTCGGATTTTACACTAGATTAATTTAATCCTACTTTCTTCCCCTACCAATAAAGTTAAACACTTCACCTGATAAATCTACTTAATTGAATACTATAGTGAATGGCGAAGAAATTGGTAGTTTGTGGTGATTATAGAAAACGAATATAATCGCGAAGTGATTTTTCAGCAGTGAAGTAAATCAAAGTTTTGTGTAAAGAAGGCGACAGGATGCTGCGAGGCTAAGCTAACACGCTAGCACTGCCGAGAGGGCCACAAATCATCCCAAATCAAAACTACACAACGGTAAAGCCTGACTTGGGACGTGTTCTGTTCAACTACAAGTTGATCGGTTAAAAAAAAACATAAAATAAAGCTATAGTTTGAGAACTGCTTACCGTTCCTCTCCGGCGACTAGGCGTTGGTTACGTCCGGGTTTGAGAGTATCAATCTGACGTGAATGAAAGCGAAAAACGTCCAGTTGTAGAGTCTGCAAAAATCAGCCTGCCCACTCTGCGCTCACGCCCAACACAGTGAGACAGGTCTAACTGCAGAACCCATATACGTCACTCACAACAGTCTGAGGGCGACAACAGCGCCACGCCACAGTCTCATGCCGGAAGTGGGCGGAGCTGATTTATCTTCGCATACATTGCTCTATTTGGAGCGTTTCAAGCCCAAATTTTAAACGATGTTAATAATGTCAAGTATTTAATTAATAAGTTCTAATTGAAGATAGATAGAGAGATGATAGATAGGCTAGATAGATATACTCACTCATAGTTAAATCATATAAATATGTTTTAAAATAAACAATACTGGATATTAATACAACATAAAATAATTTACTTAAAAAAATGTATTTATAAAAAAAATATTGTAACGTTTTTAAAGTAAAAAGTTGCTATTATTTTTTATTTATTTATATTATGTTTTAAATATTATATTAGATAAACTGAACACAAATCTTAACACACAAAAAATGAAAACAAAGATTGAGCATTTGAACATTTATTTTTATGACACAATATATTTGTTTTTTACTCAAGCATCTCAGAATAAACCTTTTTTTTCATAGTACATAATATATATTACACAATTCTACACTGTTATGCATGATTCAGATTAATCAAACAAACCCCAAAACACACAGAAATTGTTTAATTTTATAAAATGTTCCTTAAAAATCCCCTTAAGTAGCAAAGGCATCATATACAAGCTTGGGTTTGCTTTAAAAAAATACACAATCAGACCAGGGGGAATAAATTGAACTAAGTTGAAAGTAATTGCACAACAGGTACATGACAAATTAAATCTAAAATAAATGTAACCTCTATAAACATTGACAACTGTCTCTTTGGCCAGTTGTCGGTCAACCATTCAGCCTGTGAAAGTTGAAGGGCTTTTTCCTAGTCTTCCACTTTCACATTTCAGAAATCAGGGCTCTTCCACTAAACTGTTGAAAACTTTTGGTTGTTCCAGAGTCTTTACACTGCAGTGCAGATGTCTTCTGTGATCCGTGGCTCCTTCATGAGACAAGGGTACAAACAAATAGGATGAAATGTTGGAAGTGTTTTAACAATATCGTGTGATGAAGTCAGGATGTAGCATGTATAATAAAGTTGTGAAATTCAGTTTCTCATGTCTAAATTTCTGACATAAATGATACCCTGTCACAATCAAATTAATTAACCATTTTCAGTTCAAAGTGTATACAGAAATTAAAGGCAAGCACTTCATAGGGCTTCTCACACTGAGCTTATCGTTATTTTAAACACACTTTTAACCTCGGGTAAAGTAACATTTCACACTTTTATATTTACGTGCTTTGGACAGTCACTGAAACACTGTGCACTCTATATAAATAATAAAGTCAGCATTGAAGAGGAAAAACATCAAATGCAAACAGAAAACGCAATTGCAGCGAAGAAGAGACCATTTAAATGATTGTATAGTCTGAAATGTCCATTCAGGATAAACTTGTAATACAAGGACATGCAAAGCTTGAGCATTTATGAAAACATATTGTGTGCAGTGCAGTGTCTGTCAGTGACCCTGATACTGCACATATGTTATCCCATGGTTTATTAAAGGACAGTGGAACGGCAGTGTATGAATACCGAGGATTAATTGTTCATCTCAGGTAAATGATGATCAGTGTGAAACATGAAGCAAGATAACCCAAGATTCTGTATACCCGGAGTTTCCTATTTCAAGTGTGAAAAGCCCTCATGTTTTTTATCCTAATGAAGGGAAGCTTGTATTTAAAAAAAAATTACCTTTTCCTTCTTTTTCTTACCATTAACATGAAGATCCTACTGTCAATAGAGCCATCCAACTGTTGTGGAACAGTCTAAAACAATCGAACATTATAGAATAGAAGAACATTCCTGGAAAATGTGACATATAACAACACACTATCTGTATAAGTTGCTTATGTCTTTATTAGAGCCTTTTAAAACTAACCTTGTTTTTGATCAGCTTCCATTGTCCTGGGGTGACATTCTGATTGTCAATTTACTGCAACAAAATCAAACAGATATATATAATGCTTGGTTGTGTACTTAATTTAATTTTATTGGGACACATTCAAACACATGAAATAGTGTTTGCATTTTGTTAGCTTAAGCTATATATATATATATATATATATATATATATATATATATATATATATATATATATATATATATATATATATATATATATATATATACACTTGAAACTTTATAACCAACTAATTCAAAAGGGACAACAAATAAATACTATTTCTTGCTACTGTGTATAAACAAATAACTCAAAACCTTCATACCTCCATGGACAACTGCTTTTTGAAGTGAATTTGAAGGTGTACTGTGCCATCTGGTCAGTTTAAAACCATGTTTAAAACACTGGGCAGTAGAAACTGTTGCAGAATGTCTTGCATTGATGTACATGAAGTAAAGCTAATCCTCTCCAAATCGTAATGCCTCAATAAATTAGTGGGAAAAACACATAAAACACTGGTCAGTATCAGATAAAAGCAAATAAAAAATACGGCGCCAACAACAAAATAAAATCACAAACAATTATGTTACTTAAACCAAGACCATATCAACAGACGCGATAGACATCGTAAAGCAGAGCACATTAGAAAAAAATAGAGCCACGTTCTGTATAAAGTGTTAATACAACAACGATGGATCAAATACACAACACAAATAAACTTGATAGATTAAAACCACAACACAAAACAGCTGTTTACCGTGTCCTCTTCTTCCGCCGTGCCGATTGTTTAGTTTTCGTGAACTCCGCCCACTTCCGGCATGAGACTGTGGCATGGCGCTGTTGTCCTCAGAGCGTTGTGAGTGACGTATATGGGTTCTGCGGTTCTGCAGTTGGTTATTATTGAACACAGTTTGCAGTTCCTCTCAAATGGCAGCTAGGGGCGCAGCGATTTTTTTTTATTTAGATTTTTGGAATTATCTGTATTTGTAAACATATTTACTTTATAATTTCAAAAAATACATCCAAAAAGAAAAAAACACACATCCTCTAGAATAGTGAAGAATGGAAACCTTGTGGTCCAAAGGTTTGAAAATGCTAGTAAAATGCCTTTTTGTCTATTTCTATTAGCCTAAATATTATATTATTAATAAAACGTATAATTAAAAAAAAAAAATCTCATCATAATACACGAACCTAAACCATAGTGAAGACGGGTGCAAGTCATGGAAGACAAGTTGAATTTTGCAGTCAAAAAGTTATAGCCAAAGTTATATAGTTTATGGCTAAACACTTGAAGAGAAATAAATAATAATAATAATAATAATAATAATAATAATAATAATAATAATAATAATAATAATAATAATAATAATAATAATCTAATATAAAATCTAAAGCTTGCCAATAGGACGTTCATGGACAATCACGTGACCGAATTTGGAAACAAGTGGAAAGGTGGCTTTGCTTCTGTCGACGAGAGGGCGGCTCTCTGTTTGCCTCCAGTATACTGCCATCTAGCGACAGACAAAAAAAATAACCTCTATAATGTATGCTTAATCCTAAAAATATATACATTAAATGTTTTTCAAACGTACAATCAAATGTATTAGGGAAATACACTATTCGCGTTCGATTTCAGAACACGAGAACAAAGAACAAAGGCTATGCTAGGAAATGTAAGGATTGTATCACGATAAAAGCCCCCTCCCCCTCCTCGTACATATGCATAGTACATACTGTAATGTATACATTACAATTTTACTATTTTAAATCGCTTCATATTTTGCACACAAAAAATCAACAAAGGCACACAAAATGATGTTAAAGAAAATATAATACAATTACAAATCCTAATAATATTAATACACTAAAAAATGAATATACAATATAAAGCTAAATTAAAATGTATAGTGTAGTTAATGTCTTTAATAAAACTCTCTCGTTATTTCCTCGCATTTTCATAAACGTATATTTATACAACGTCCATAATGAGATTATGGCCAACCCAAGCATCAAATTAATAAATCTCTGAAATCATTAAGATAACATTCAAATGACCCACGGGTGACCAACAAATAAAAACATCTGAACCAAAAAGAATAATAACAATAATAATTTTGAGAGCAAAGATTGAACTTTTATCTTGATTCACCGGAATGTGAACAGGGCTGTTCCCCTCCTCTTCCTCCCCCTCCCATCTCTCTTTTCTGTTGACGTTTGGCTTTTGTGCCTGCTTTACTAAGTGCACGTAATCTTCCCATCAAAGCCATCTCTTCCTCAGTGGAGTTTATTTTTTAGTGTCAGCGCGTGACACAGCATCGGTTCTGATGTAATACACCCCGAAAAAAACCGCGTGAATATCTCAGAAGCGCAAGATATTCGCCTAAGATCTTCAAGGTTTTGTTTCCTTTGTCATACTGTCTTCCTGTGCTCATCTGCGGCGGTTATTTCCGTCGGTCCGTCTGCTCTGCGTGCTGCTGTTTTTCTCTTCAGCTTGTCATAATTCACCTTGACTCGTACCTCTGAATCTTGTTGTGGTTTTAAACAAATCATTTCAGCGCGCATGTTATTATGCTAGGCTAACAATCTGAAATAGCTTGCAGGCTGTTTTGGATTAGCACCTGTCTGGAATATTCGAGAGTATTCGCCTATGTATAAATGTTCTGCAGAGCTGCTTTAGTATATCAGGGTGTTTTATCGATCTCGCTCGGTAAATTGATGGTTTGCATTGTGGTTAAGTAAAATAACGTGCAGGCCGAATTGTGTAATTCTCCGATTGAGGGTGTTTTGCATATCTGGCAAAGGGAGCTTGATGATTGGTTGACCAATTAAGAGCCCCTGAGCTGTCGTTGTGTTGGCTTTTGATTAAAGAGACTGAAGTTTATTTTCTGGTGGAAGTTAAACCAACCAAGAAAGACCAACAAAAATGTTTCACTACTTGAATGATGTGGATGACAACCCATATATGATGTGAGTATTAGTTATTTTAAAATGACAACATGCGTTTGAGGATAACAAACTTAATCCATTTGTGCTTTCAAATATTATTTAATGTAAATTGTACGACTAGCTATGATTTGGATGTTATGTTGTGACAGGGACCCGTTCGCGGCACACAGGCACCAGATGAGGAGTCTCTTTGGGTCATTCGGGATGGATCCGTTTCCCCTGACCCCTCAGATCCAGCATCCACGCACACGCATACAGGTACCATCAGAGCCACAAAAACATGGCCTGATTTTAACAATTTTAAGGGAAAATGACACCGTTAATATGTTGACTGTCAATCTGATGCAGAATTCTGCATCTCTGGTGGCAGTTTATCTTAATTGCACTCTTTTTGGGTGCTTTTTAGGTTTGTTTAAAAAAATTACAGTGTCCAAATTTTGTCGTCCACCCTTTATAGCCTCAAGCTGGAGCCTTGACCCCCTTCGGCATGATGGGAATGGTATGACAATGTTCTTTGTTTACCTTTTTGCAGGGTAAAACCTGAAGATCATGTTCTCAAGCAGGATTTGAAAACGATCCAAAGAGCATCTTGTGCTTTTAATGTCAACAAAAAACGCCTTGTCTGTCTGTACAAAGAAGTTCAATCATTTGATTAGCGGCAGAAATGGTGCAGTATCGTTAAATGATTTTTATGTGAGTGCATTTTGTTTTTTCTCAGGGTGGAGGTTTCATGGACATGTTCAGCATGATGAGTGGGATGATGGAGAACATGGTGAGTTTCATGGTGGCCTGGCAGGCGCAATTCAGAAATATTGAAACACTGTGGTTTTCAATAACAAGAACAAGGCTTCTGTTTGTTCATTGCAAGGGTGCATTGTTGTTTGCTGCTTTTGAACTGGAATGAGTGCTTTCAAGTAGCTACCTTGTTGATTTCACATTAAAATAATTGAAATCCTACATGCATTTTATGTTTTGAGAGAATACAATTGCACAAATGATTGCGGTCAACTGATCTTAGATCACACTTTCGTAACTTCTTTTTCTTCAGGAACGCATGTCTGGTACCCCAAACTGCCAGACCTTCTCTTCCTCCACAGTCATCTCATACTCCTCCACAGATCCAGGGGCACCGAAAGTCTATCAGCAGACCAGTGAATTTCGCACTGCTCCAGGGGGTGTAAGAGATGCATAGACACCCATCAGAGTGCTACCATGTTTTATGCACCGTATATTATGCTATAGACATTCAGGGGTTCCATGTCAATGACTGATTTTTGAATACCAATTTGAATATCTGGCATGTATCTAGATATATGCCCATTAATATTTATATTCCCCATTATTTGTTCTAGGGATGCACCGATACCCGTACTCGGGTGTCGGTCCAATACTGTGCTCAAGTACTCTTACTTGTAAAACTACCCCGATACAACCGCACCCGATAACACTTTATTTTTTGGCAGAGCCGTGCGGAAAGTTACATTCGCCACAATGGCAAGTGAAAAGGGTGTATACTCTTTTAAGGAAGGTATAAACCAAGCTTAACCTCTCGTCACACAGATACCTCTCGGTAGTGAGTAGTGTTGAATGTAGTGAAAGGCTGTTTAGTGCGATCCATTTGAAAGGACACTTAAAATAAATAGTCAAATGCCATACTGAATACCACTAAAAATAGATCACATGGAAATTTAAGCATAGCATTTGTAAAATGTATAAGCAAAACATTACATTTGCACAAATTTCCTTTATTTTCCAAGTCGTCTAACAGCACTCTTTTAATCATGAGTCTTTTAATCACACATCCTTAGCTCAGTGTCACACATTGTAGATGAAAACCGAAATAGGCTCATAGCTGATAATGCAAAGAAGCTTCTTTTCATCAAGCCAACCTGCCTGTCACTTTTCCGAAAAAGGCTGTATAACTATGATAACATAATTTCAGTTGATCTGCACTGTTGTGTGGTACTGAAATTCACTGAATGTTACAGGTTACATTTATGTTAAATGGGCCGCAGTGCCATGTTTGCTTAGGAAAACACTACGTTTAATGTTCAAATGTCAGCAACAGCATCGATTTATATTTTTATTTTGTTAGTCAGAAAGTGAAAAAGATCTGATGAAAATAAAACATTGTTAGAAGAACTGTAATGGTATTAAGTATTCATATCGGTACTTGGTATCGGCAAGTACGCAAATGTAATTTGCTAAATTTCATCTGTCCCGATGGATGGAAAATGTATGCAGGGTTACTTGTACCAGGCAAAGCGCTGACTTTTGTGAATAAGGTGAAATTAATTTTAGTTGTTCCTTTTTTTTCCTTTTTTTTTAAATACCACAACAAAATGATTTTCATGTCATTTGGTTCTGTTAATGGTATTTGCGTGAACATTCTTCCATGGATCCGGATAGCAGATTAAAATAGTCTAAAAGGGTACCATCAGTAAAGGCCTTGCATGAGGTTCACACATCACACATTTGCGGGGCCTATGCAATGCATTTTTTCCCTCTGTGGTTAGAGCATTCACACTGCACATGGATGCGGTCTGAGAATGATTTCAAGGAGCAGTGTGTCTGCAACAGTGCAGTAATCGTTTCTGCAATTAATCTATTTTTTTCTGTGCTTCACGTGATGAATTAAAGTGACAGTGTATTGTTTGCATAAAAATTTACATGGATTGATACAAAAATTTAGTAATTTCACCATACACACCAACTCTCTTTTGCTTAAGTGTAAAGCAAGGAAAACTACTCCTTACCTCACATTTAGATAAACAAGGCAACAAAATTGATGGCACTTGTTTTTTTGTGAAATTGCATGTGAATCGGCTGTTTTTGTCAATTGTAGGTTTTAATTTTAAATGTTTGTGCTTTTGACATTAGAAAAGTATGTTTTAAATGTTTTAACACTTGCTTAAGCAACTTAAAGGGTTAGTTCACCTAAAAATTTAAATTCTGTCATCAGCAAACTCACCCTCATGTTGTTCCAGACCCGTAAGGCTTTTGTTCATGTTTGGAACACAAATGAAAACCTTTTTGATGAAATCTGAGAGCTCTCTGTCCCTCCATTGACGGCTAAAATAAAACGCTCTCGGATTTTATCAAAAATATCTTTATTTGTTTTCAGAAGGTGAACGGAAGTCTTACGGTTTTGAAACAACATGAAGGGGAATCAATAATGACAGAATGTTCATTTTTGGGTGAACTAATAGACTGGTTAAACTGCCGATTTGATTTTGCCCTGCAGCTCAGGCTGGAAACCTGTACATTAATTTATCCTGCTTCTGTTATACTTTTGCGGGAACCAATCACTGACTGGCTTATCCACCTGGCATGCTATTGGCGGGTTTAACACAATGACTGATAGAGAAGCAGTGGATTGATGCCCTTTGATCACTCCTCTTGTGGTCTGATTGGTTGAAGGACTATCCACGTTCAGGGTTATTTGAATTATGCTCGCTGATCACGCCTCATGTACTGTAGAAAAAACAGAGCAGACTCCCGAGACCAATGTGCAATTTTAAAAGATTGAGCTTGGTCTGGTGATAGCCAGACAAGTGAACTAACCCTTTAATATATAAATCTGTATAAAAGAAATAAATCTAATAATGCGTTGTTTAAATTAACGTGAATACGTCTATGTAAGGTTGTATAATGTACGGTGTACAAAGAGAATCACAATGCTGAAAAAAAATAAAAATCAGTAACAACTTTTGGATTTAACATAAAAATAATGAATAAATGTTTGTTGGATACAGCCGCAGATCGGTTGCGCACTGCAGACACATCATATGTGAAAAGCACAGTGTGCCTGTGCTGCTACTGCACCTGCATACACACTGCAAACAGAGTATGTGTGAATCTGATGTTGCTGTTCAGCACAAAGCATACAGAGAGTCCAGTGAATTCTGAATCTTGAGTCCAATGACTCTTATGAGCTTTGTGTGTTTGTGTGTGTGTGTATAAATTTTAAACATACAAAGCAACCATTTAAGCCTGACCCTGGCTTGAAGTGAGTGACTCTTATGAGTTGGTTTTAGTGAATTAAAAAAAACAGCATGACCAGTGAAATCCAGTTCTCTATTGAATGTCTCATGAGCCGGTTATTTAGTTTTTATACAGGACCAGTCAAGTCTGGTTCTGAAGCAAATGGCTCTTGTGAGGCAGTTCTTTTTAGTTGATTAAAAACATATGGTATGACCAGAGAAGTCAGATTCTTGGGCAAATAACTCTTTTGAGCCAGTTCTTTTTTACATACACTGACAAGTGAAGTCTAAATCTTCTGACTCCCAATGCAAATGACATTTGAATCACAAATGTATTTTTGCTTTGTTTTTCAATTAATCTAACTCTGAACCACAAATCGTTGGTATAATAATAACGGCAGTGAATGGCTGTTTTTTTTTTTTTTTATTTGACGTCAATAAAAGTGCTCCACACGGCTCTGGGGGGTTAAGGCCTTCTGAAGTGAAGTAATGTGTTTGTGTAAGAAAAATATCCATATATAAAAGTTCACAAACGGTAATCTCCAACTTCTGCTAACTGTCGTATGCGTGTTCACTAGAGACTGTCATTCCAGTGTACGATGTAAGACGCAGGTGTAGTTCCAGTGACGAACACGGAAGCGCAGAGGATAACGCAAAACTTGGTTCTCCCGAGAACTAGCATATTCTCACCTGAGCATCCTACATCAAATGCTGGAATGCCAGTCTCCTGTGAATGTGTGTGTGACAGTTAGCGGAAGTTAAAGAATACATTTTGTGAAGTTTTAAAGGGATAGTTCACTTTAAAATGAAAATTCTGTCATCCTTTACTCACCCTCAAGTTGTTTCAAACCTGTATGAATTTCTTTCTTCAGCTGAACACAAAGGAAGATTTTTTGAAGAATGGCAGTATCCAAACAGTTAACTGGAGCCATTGACTTTCTATAGTAGGCTCCAGTTAACTGTGTGGTTACTGCCATTCTTCAAAAATCTTCCTTTGTGAGGAAAACACTAGTATTTTTCTCCATATTAATGTTAAATGGCAACCAACCGGTTGAAGGTCCAAATCAGTGCAGTTTCAAAGGGCTCTGCATTATCCCAGCTGAGGAATAGGGTCTTGTCTAGCGAAGCCATTGGCTAAAGGGAATGCAAATTCATGTCTACTGTAGAGAGCGCAGCTTAAACCTTTCAATGCCATTCTGGATTGTGGAGGAATAGGGGGCAGGAGAAATTTAAAAAAAACTTTAACTTTATTTATCCTTCCATTTGGGCACACACGGCTTGAGGAAATATGTGCAGTAATAAAATAATCATGCTTTACACACACAACGCTCTTACCAACTGGACGATTCGCCTTTTTTTCCGGCTACCGCTGTGTTTCCACAGGACTTTAGCGCGAGATACAGCTAGCCGTCTAAAACACTATTTAGGTGAATTTAAACAATGGATAAGTGGCTAAACGCATCTCGTTGTCATGTAAGGGACCTGTTCATGTTGGACAGACATTTTAATTGCATTTTATGTCTGTAAGAGGCAACACACTTTATGTGTATGCCCCCGTAACTGCTGTTTTAGCTGAGTGGGGGCTCTGGGCATTAAGTTTTACAGCTCAGTGTTGCAAGCACCAATCCGGTTGGTTTTTTTTTCCTATAGACTACTCACAAAGGTATAACGATCAAGATAAACTTAAAAATTCGCCGGAGTTGTCCTTTAATATTTACTTCCCCAATAAAAACAAAAAGTCTGAAGTTATTTTTACCTATGGTTCAACTTAATCATCAAAGGTCAACAGGCAATAAAGTGAGTTTTTATTAATTTAATTATTGGAAGTTTTTGTAGTATTCAGATTTTGCGTTTCACTGATTTTATACATTTTGAGGAATACTGAATCTTTTTTTTTGTGCGTGTGAGATTAATGAATGCATGTAAACATTTAGAACTACAGTATCCATCATGTTTACACAATACACAAAGCATTCCTGCACTTACTCCTGATTTTTCCCAACATTGGGACAGGAGCGCTGTCAAGTCAGTAAATGGGTAAACAAAGTAAATTGTGTTACTTATTTGAAAAGGTAACTTTTATATTGTTTTATATGATTTTTTTTGTAAATTTAAAAGTAATTTACTTACTTTACTAGTTATTTGAAAAAAGTAATCTGATTACATTACTCAAGTTACTTGAAATGCATTACCCCCAACACTGCACAGAAGTGGCACTACTGTTGAATCACCCCTAAAAGTTTCTGTGTATGTTTGTTTAGATCAGAGAGACGCGTCAAACGATGCGGGACAGTGAGAGTGGACTGGAGCGAATGGCTATAGGACATCACATTGGTGAGAGAGGTCATGTGATGGAACGGTCTAGGAACCGTCTCACGGGTGACCGTGAAGAGAGACAGGACTTCTTCAACCTGGAAGAAAGTGGGTTGAATCCTCCTATATTCTATACTTTTCTCTTTTTTTCTCCCCTTAAACTGCCAACAACTGCTTAAATGTCAAACCTTTGTGAAAAAATTCTCCTATTCACTATTGTTAAACAATTGTTTTTTCAGGTGAGGCAGCTGCCTTTGATGAAGAGTGGAGGAGAGAGTTGGGGCGGTACCGCCCCTCTAATGCCCGTAGTTTAGATTACGGGCGTGACCGGAGTGCAGGGCTTGGACAGCAGCTGGCCCTGACAGCACCTCCGAGCTCC